>NC_037598.1:5166725-5251725 GCF_003073045.1 Pomacea canaliculata | reverse complement strand
ATATACACATACACATACACATACATATACATATACACATACACATACACATACATATACACATACACATACATATACACATACATATAACATATACACATACACATACATATACACATACATACACATACACATACACATACATATACACATACATATACATATACATACACATACACATACACACATACATATACACATACATATACACATACATATACACATACACATACATATACACATACACATACACATACATATACACATACACATACATACATATACACATACATATACACATACACATACATATACACATACACATACACATACATATACATATACACATACACATACATATACATATACACATACATATACACATACATATACATATACACATACACATACATATACACATACACATACATATACACATACACATACATATACATATACACATACACATACATATACATATACACATACATATACACATACATACACATACACATACATATACATATACACATACACATACACATACACATACATATACACATACATATACACATACACATACACATACACATACATATACACATACATATACACATACACATACACATACATATACACATACATATACACATACATATACACATACACATACACATACATATACATACATACATATATACACATACATACACATACACATATACACATACACATACACATACATATACACATACATATACACATACACATACATATACACATACATATACACATACACATACATATACATATACACATACATACATATACACACATACACATATACACATACATATACACATATACACATACATAACACATATACATATACACATACATATACACATACAATATACACATTACATATACACATACATACATATACACACAGTGATGGCGCATGAAGCTTGCAGTGAGTATACTTTTAGACATACATATTATTGTCTGATAGACAGCTACACTTTCTTGAACCAAGAGCTATATACTATTGCATATACAAGTGCAAATGCAAACATCAGTATACACATGAAAGTACACATAATTATTACACTGGTTTGAAGGGAGAATAAAGTCAAGCGCATCTGAAGAAAACCATTTTTAAGCATCCGAATATTTTATACAGAATAGTTCTGTGATGACATTGTTTGCAATTTGCTTCTCAGGTCTGTCGGGTCGTGATGGAAACGGTGAACCAGGACAGAGGGTCCACAAGGTCCCCCAGGTATTGTCCCAGGTAGTGATGGAGGACCAGGTATGTGAATCAACAAATCAGATTTACCCTCTTAGAAAAAGTGGGGGCACTTGAACAATAGTTTGTTGAACTTAGTAATTTAGTACATAATATACTTAACCTGTGCATTTCAGATACAGCTGGGAGTCTTATGCAGCTTAGAATAAAAAGATATAAAAGACCGTTTCTTCAATATCTCCCTCTCTCGTAGGTAGAAAGTTGAACATAAAGCTTGTGCTTTTTACTTGTCAACAGTTTTTTCGTTAGAAATCCGAAAAAATCTTCCTTAATATGACAACAACAGTAAGCCTTTTAATGCTTGCTTGCTCCACACAGCTGTGAAGGAGAACAAGATAGGTGGAAGCTCCACTCCAGTCTCATGTGGAACCAACGCTGAGTGCTCAGCACCTACCGGGAATGAGTTCAGAAGTCGTTCTAAAAGAGTTTTACGCTTCTTTTCTAAGCACAAATATATCCTAATGTCTACTAAGAAAACGATATCACAACTCGATTGTTTTACAACCTGTTTGAACCACATTTTTTGTATTTTTTGTTATTGTTTGTGTAGGTGGTGTTGATGCGAATACGGTTGGTGGCCCATGCACCGCAGGTACATGTCATGGTAACAATGTTGAATGTCTGGACAATGTTGAATGTGGAAACAAGTTCTGCAAATGTAAAGATGGATTCACTGGTACTATTGGAGCTGCTGGATGTGACAGTATGTAGACTGGGCTGCAGCTCTTCCTCCTTTTTCATCGTACTCATGCAAAAACAAAGATTGCTCTCACACAAATATCAAATTTTGATTGCATTGTTTTGTTAGACGTCAAACTTTATCCTTTGCAGTTCTTTTCGATATTAAATCTTTAAAAACATTCCTACATTTTGAATATGAAAACCTTCAAAATGATTGTTATAACTTGGCAAGGAAGTGAAAAAAGAGGAAACGTCCAAATGTCATTAACAAACCTAGTCAGAGATGAAAATCAGTCACTTAAAGAGCAAAGTAATCGTCTGTCATACATACTGTGAGTTCACCTCGTACTCACTTCTTTCTCACAGCTGTGATTGCGGACAGGATCGGTGGTAAGTGCACCTCTACATCTTCGTGTGGAGCCAACGCCGTGTGTTCAGCAAGTGCTGATGGTGTCTGCAAATGTCAAGAAGGTTTCAGCGGCAAAGATGGCGATGCCACGTGCAGTAAGTAGTGTGAGGCATTCAATAATACTATGTTTTTAAAAGGTTAGAATATACAGTGTTCTTACTCTTGCTCGAAGTTTGATAATATCCTGAGACCGATGAGTAAGTAGTCGCTTGATCCTACAGTCGTATGGAAGTGAGGGGTTCATGACTTCATTTATTTGTGATGGTGCGTCCGTCCTTCTCCTTTGCTGTCGTCCCTAACCTCATGCAGAGTTTGTTATCCACCAAAAAAAAAAATCCTTTTGAGTTAGTGTTTCTCTTAATTTTCCTTTCTGTATTTTGACTAACTTTATCTTATTCCACCATTTATGGCACAGTCCTTGATACTTCCCTTAACTCACTTTTATCTATAGTCCCACACGACTTGTTTGCTCCTCGTCTGGAATCATGCTTCTTTAAAAAAAACTTTCAATAGCCTTTGATGTTAACTGATTTATTATATATTTTATAAAGGATGAGTAGTAAAGATGACATCAATGTTTAATTATGCTCGTGTAGCTGTCATGGCCAACAGAATCGGCGGCAGCTGTGTCACATCTTCATGTGGAGCCAATGCTGAGTGTTCTTCTTCGGGTGTCTGTACCTGTGTCAACGGCTTTACCGGCCAAGCTGGCGACATAGCTTGCAGTGAGTAATGTTTGGTATACTGGCTTACATTACGTTTGTTAACAATGGATGATGATTGATGATTGATGATGATTGATGATGATGATGATGATGATGATGATGATGATGATGATGATGATGATGATGATGATGATGATGATGATGATGATGATGATGATGATGATGATGATTTTTAGGAGATTGCCTGTCTTTATTGTATTTTTAAGTGGTTTATTATGGCAACTTGCATATCAATGACAATGTATGTGTATAGGTGACTTTGATGAAACAGTGTCTCTGTTTACATGAGTGTGTTAATGTAAATGTGTGTGTTGGAAAATGCATCAAAAAAGGGTCCTACACATTTAATATGCTGATTTTAACGTGTACAACAGGTCAAAGTGGAGGTGCTGCCCATTCTGTTGCCACCTGGTTTCTTGCGTCCATCACGTCTATGATAGCCTGCATGCTTTAAAACCAGATTGGTTCTTTGAGGCACATGAAATAGTTTAAACTGAAAGTTTTCCCTTCTGTCGAAGTGTTTTTTTTTTAAATGAAATTAAACTAAAAATGCAAAACCTAGAATGCAAAATACGAGAGATTGAAGGAAACAAAACAGAAATCATAGCACACTAATTCATCGGATGTGTAAGAGATTCAAACTATCGAGTATTGTGGCGTGTGTATATCACACAATAAACTATAATAAACCAAGGGTTAAATTTGTCAGACATTATCGTCTCTGGATACAATAATTGCTTGTGTGCTTGACATTGTAACTATCGGACACTTCAGTTTTGCAATGTACGGACAGATATTGTAACTGTATTTCTTTGTGATCTTAAATAGTATATTTAAAAGCTGTAGTATACCATAAAATTAAACTATTACTATATTTTTCTTTATATCTATATATTCAAGTTTTTATTTTCTCTACCAATAATGTATCTTATAATATGAAACACAAAAAATTACACAAAAGTTGCTTTGTATCAGAAATTCACAGGCAAAAATTGACCTATAAATGTTGTAATTAAAAAAAAGGGTACTGCAAAAATTTGTTTAGGACTGAACAATGTGCATCTATACAGCATTCAAAAAGAAGGGTGTGCATGCAAACACAAAAGAGCATAGACAGAGACTGAGAAACATGCAGAAGGAGTAAACTGTACTAAACTTTTCAGCAGCCCACAGACATAAGCACTCCCGTTTGAAGTATCAACTGACCAGTAGGAGAGATTAACTGTTTCACCAAGAAAGCAAAATGCCAATACTGTCCAATAACATGTGGCAACCACATGATTACAAGTGACAAAATTTGGGCAGTACTCATAGGTTTCATTCACAATTTGACTATTTCCCAAACTCAGAAAATATCCACATAAAAAATATTCACACAAGAAAAACTCTGGAAATGACATATTAAATGACCCATCTTAGTTAACACCAAAAATAACTTAAACAAAATGTTAGTCACTGAAACTTTGACATGAAATCATTATTTTCATTCCAAAAGTTTGCATATGTAGCATCACTACTAAAGAGACTTCTTAGTCCTGTTTGCCCCCACTGGAGCATAGGACTGCAAACAAATCAATAAACAGTACCCACATAAATAACAGATATATATATATATACTGTAATATTTTGTGTTCTTTTTCATTTATTCTAATACCCCTTATGCTAGCATATTTGCCATAAATCCTGTTTGGTCATCTGCGACCTTTTTCTTTATATTTATAAAATTTCTTTTCAAAAATGTGTGACGTGATCCTAATCTAATAAAACTTCTTTTTAATAACTTTCTGTACCACCCACATTTCTCTTCTGCTTTTCTCCCTCCCTTTCTGTTCCTCGCTCGATCTCTCCTTCTCTCTTTCATGCACACGGAATGAACCAGCGCTTATGGCGTTTGGTGAAAGTTAAAGTTCTTCTTGAAAAAAATGACCAACACCTATAATCCTCAAGCCTTACACTGCATATGCGAATGCTTCAAAAAATGATAAACAAATTGCTTTTTAAACCTTTTGTATTAAATGCTACAAGTTCTTTTCTTAAATTTTGTGATTACAGCTGTTACTTTAACATTTGCATTTCGTCTCTTCTATCCGATTAAAATTTATGCATATGATTAAATTCTTTTTTCTTGTTACTACTTTCTGAGCATGAAGATACGTTTGAGTTGCAAGTGTTCTAGCGTGTTTGTGTGTTTGCGCGCGCGCGTGTTTGTGTGTGTGTGTGTGTTTGTGCGTGCGCGTACTGTGTAATTCTTTGTGTTCTTGCGTGTATTTTCAAAATGCCATTGATAAGATGTGAGATTGATGAGTTTGTTAAAATATATCTGTATTATAACGTTGCACATGCGTTTGAATAACTTTAAAGTCGAAACAATTTGCAATGTTTGGATACCGGGGGGAGGAGGGGGACATGACCAATGCTGTTTACTAAACAATGAGAAAGCACCAGTACAGCACAAATTCTTGGTTGTCCCAAGTGAAATTGCCCTTAATTTTTATTGTTGCAATATTTCAACATGGAAACCACAGTCATCACTTTCTTGGACTTTTATAAACTTGGTCAGCATACAAGGTCAAGTACAGTTTTCTAGGAGCAGTAACGAATGGAGAACCTTCTCTTACAAAGAAAATGATTGTGAAGAACTGAGTAGTTTTACCTCACGAAAATGAGCGTTTAGCGAAAACGATAGAGTGAATAGGTTTATTTTATCTCTGTAAATTAAACTATTACTGAAAGATAAATCAAGGGAGATTAATGCTTGTGACTTGACGATGCAGTTACCTCCCGTGCGTTTGCGTTGTAAGCTCGATTTCTCACAGAAGCTACACCTACAGGAGGGACCTTCCTGTTCCCATTTTGTCGTGGATTTTATTAACACTCCAGTAAGTGATGTGTCATTGTCAATGTTTATAAGGTTTGTGTCGGAACAGCTGAGATTCAAATAAAGCTGGTGGATGGGAACTTAGAGACTGAACGATGTAGCAGCCTGGAGACATGTGTGACATATCACCTGGATGATCTACTGAGGACACACAATAGCATTTCATGACATAAACATACACAATAATCTTTAAAATGTTTAAAACGACTATAGCCTTTATACAGCAAAAAGACATTACCAACTTATAATCAACATACAAAATGTGATCATATTTATTAAACAGCTTAACTATTGGTTTAACTAGCAAAAACTGATAACCTGTATACACGTGTGGGGGATAAGAAATCTGGAGGTTAAAAGTGCATAATATTTGAAGTCCCTTATGTATTCCACTAGGATTTTTTCTGTGTTGAGTTTTCTGATGCAGATAACGATATAACAAGCAAAACAAAAAACCAAACAAGATTCAAGATTTTTTTTGTCACCCTCCCCTTACACATTCTTGATACCATATGTCACGGACGCCGACACACACACACACGACTAACACACACACGAGGTCCGTACGCGCTCTTTCAACACACAAAACAACGATTGCCTGAGGCTGTCCACAAGATGTTAATAAGTTGCTGGGATGGCTCAGGATTTACCGATTACAAAACACATGCATAAATAATAGCTCACCTGTACACAATACTCTATCGGCGACACACAGCTAACGATGTATACAATGTCCATCTCTTAGTCAAATAACTCTTCATCTCAACTCTTATCATCTATGTATGAAAAACACACGCCTCTCACAGTTCTGTTAGTCAACACAAAGTTGCAATTCTATCATCTCATTTGTAATCGTTGACTGCTTCACTTACAGTCAATTGTTGGCGACACGAAGCCAGCAGTACACCAGTCCTCACACTGCTGGGTGTGTCACCCGAGGCAACCGAGGATTTCTTGCAGTTTCTTCAGTCTGTTTAGCAGCAAACCTTTTTCCAAGGAAGCTCAACTTTGTAGGTAAAACACTTTTAATGTGCTCAGTAAAGACTTGAAAGAACATGGAGACCCCCAGCATTCATCACTTGTGTGTGCTGTGAGTGTGGTACCTGCTCTGTCAACTACCTTTTATTTATCATGGCTTTACCTACTGGTAGTGTAGAAACAGATCGTTTAAGTGACATGAGGATACAATGTAAGCTTGTAAAACAAGTGGAATGATCCGTTAAGTCTCTGGTTAATCAATCAATGACATTTCTTTGTCATCATAGAGACGAAGTAGATTGACTTCAATGAAGAGCGTTTGATCTTGAGTGATTGACAGGTGATTGATGACCACCTTAATGCACCAACAGCATTAGAAATAGGGCCGATACCTCCTTCCCACCTTCATGTACAGCTGGATGAAATAAAATCAATTTTATCAATCCTATTGCTGATCGCAAAGTTCGTTAGTAATTCAGCGATTACTGTTCCATGTGTGTGTTTGTTATGTCTGCTTGATGAGCCATGTGTTTAGGCCGGTGGTGAGTGTAAAGCTCACGATGCCATGCCGTAGTCTCTTTCTAAACGTAACCCTAAACAAAAACCTAGCTTTATACTATTGAACTAACTTGAACCAGTCTTGACACCTGTATCCTATATAGTATATACTTTTAACTGTCCTCAGGAATAGAATGAGAATATGTATTCATAATGTTTTCAAGTTATTCAAAGTAAAAGTATTTAACTTTAAATTTCTTAAAACAAAAAGTATTTTTTTCTGAATATAGGTACTGTAACTGAGTACAGTTCAGTTTTAGTTCTATTCTCTTCTGCTTCCTACTCCCTCTTTATCTCTCCCTCTCCCCTTCTCTCTCTCTCTCTCACACACGCACATACACACAAGAGCAAAAGCGAGAAATTTTAAAGAATTGAAATATTAATGTCAAATATATTAAACAGATATTTGAAAGAGAATTAGTTTAGGAGCACATAAGTGTTAAGTGTGTTCGCTTTCTCCCGACTAAAGTGCTAACCACTCTGCTGAAACTGTAGTCAGACAGGAAAGACGCAAAACAACTATCTGAAGGGTCCTGTCGGTAAGATTATGGTATTATTTCACTTCAAGATCTTACAATCAGTTTATGTCATCGCTTGTAATAGTCCTTGCTACACTCATCGTAATTAAGTGAGAAGTAAGGGGTAATTAAGTGAGAAACGAATCCTCTCTTGTATTCTCTTGTATTGCTCTCGTGCTCTGTAAATGTAACTAAATAAATTCTTGAAACGTTTGACCGTCGCCACAGCTTTATCACAAGCCTTGAGTATCTCTTTCAACAGGAAAGTGCTTCCACCTTGAGGCAATTTCAAACTAGAGAGAGGGACAGGAAGGGATGAGGAAATCAGAGGACCCGGAGCTATCTCCCGACGCCAGTCCCGCGGACAGGTGACACATACAGAGCGTGTCCCGAGACGGGATCTGAACCCTGTGAGTTCACGAGCCTCATCCCCCGGACTATGTTTTGTAATATCTGTGCTTTATTTCAAGCGATTGTCGCTCAGTGTGGTGTTGGCCTTTAAGACCTGAATCTTATACGAGAAGCGTGTTATGAAGATAATGTGTTCTGAGTGCACACGTGTGTTCTGTTTGAGAACGTTTGTCTTGGTGGTCACGTGGTGCTACTGGTTGAACACTACTACACCTGCTGGCAACACGTTTGTGGAAAGTCATCAATGACACTGAGAATATTTGTGGACTTTCTGTATACTTTAATATCAAAGACTCTTGAGCTCTCTGACACTGGCCTACGCCGTGTGGTATACAGAAGTCATTTGTAAATTGCATAACAGGAGTTGATCAACAATATAGTGTATGGCTATATAAGCCAGGAATGTGTATACAGTGTACCTTTAGTTAATAAATATGCTAGTATAACCTTAAGTTATACAAGTATCTCTGAAATAGGAGTGTATTAGTATAACAGTAAAACTGATATACAGGTACAGTAGTGAGAATATTGTCTCACCTTTCTAGAGGAGTTATGTTTCCCTCCCTATGATTACAGCCAGAGCGGTACGGTTGTAGATTTTTGACGCATATCACAATTTTAACAAAAGGCATTCTTTTGCGGATTACTTTGTTTTGCTTACAACCCTATGTAAAAAACTTTCTTTCATCCGCATCCAGGTTTACTTGTCACATTTTCTAAAGTTTAGTGATGCTTTGACACTAATTGCGGCATTGATGTATTCCAATAACAGACTACGCTCTCCACCACTAAGATCGAGTTAAACTATAAAGACTTTAGCATTGAGATGTAGTTAAACAATGCAGATGTTATCATGGAGCATTAGCTAAACAATACAGATGTTATCATGGAGCATTAGCTAAACAATACAGATGTTTTCACTGAGACCAAGCTAAACAATAAAGACATCGCTCAGACCTACCCTTTGATGTTTAAATACTAGATTTTGTTGTTGCCTGTGCTATCATCCTCTTACGACATGCTGGTAACTCGTAATCAAGTGTACGTGTAAACAAATCAGTAATTATGAAAGTTCTGTTCTCCTTTGCTGATGGAGTTGCTCCCTCACTTCTGGTCACAGCGTTTTTTTGCGATGTTTTGTTATAAATCCGGTTCTTTACTGCTCCTCTGGCGCTTCTTCTCCACTGCAGGAAAGAATAAATTCAGGGTTTCAAGTAGTTCTCTAAGGCAGTGGTTCTCAAAGTATTTCGGACCGCGGACCACTTTACTGAAGTAAAAATTATGGCGGACCACCAAGGCCTAAAAATCAGTCTGTACTATGAATTTCAAATTTAAATTTCCGCATTTGTTTCATTACAATTCAAAACTAAATGTCCTTCTGTGACCGTAGTATAGTAATAAGTTGACACAAAAAGACCTCGTTATTTGTAATTAAAATGTTACTGCGAGGAATGCATCACCTTAAACATCACTTTGCTGACATATGACGACTGTCAGCCGCGGACCACCTGACCTATGTCCGCGGACCACACTTTGAGAACCACTGCTCTAAGGTTTAAATTATACCTAAATTGTAATTATTTCTTAGAAGGACAAGAAAGGTAAAAACAGTGCAGCACAGGTAAAGTCGAAAGTGAAAACATCAAATGTTGCCTTCAATAGACAACGTGTCTTGTTTTCCTGGATTTTGTTGTCTTCTACACGGGAACCTACTTCGTTGGTTTGTAACTCACAAACTTTTAAGCAGCTACCCAACTTTTAGACGTGTGCGATGAGGTTTTTAAAAAAGTCTGCATTTAAAACAAGACAGTTCTGTAAGACAGTGTCTCTGTGTCTCCATACACATCTACCAGACATATCCCCTGTCTCTGTGTCTCCATACACATCTACCAGACATATCCCCTGTCTCTGTATACACATCTGTTTGCTAAGCCCAAATACATGATATCGAGTCTTTGGTGCGCCTTTCCGTCTGTCAGTCCAATGGACATCATGAAATGGTCATGTAGACGTTTGACCCTCCATCTCTTTACCCTTCTGTCAGTCCCACCATCTCTCTGTTTTCAAATACATGTCGGTTTGAAAGTCATATTTTCTGACTAGTAATGTCCACTTACCCCTCTGCGTCTTCTGACCTGCAACAGCAGATATAAACATTCACGCTTTCTTCAAAAACATAAACGTTGAAATATGAAGTAAAATGCCTTAGCTTCTCATGAAGAGAGGAGAACAGCACAGTTGATGTACATTTTAATAGGTATTTAAATTTACGACAGCTCCGATAAAACTGTAAGAACAGCACAACGCATCTCTATTTTTTGTTTCTCTCCTTAACAAAGACGGAAATTTCTTTTTCTTGGAAGCTCTCATAAATAATAGACTAAAAAGATAAAATAAAAAAAGTCAAACAGTCAGTTACACAACCACACTCAGTGGCATCGCAACTGATTAAAAGACTTGGAGAAAGATTTCTTCTTGGAGACTAGTTGTTTCTATTGGCAACCAGAGGGTATGATTTGGAAATGGTGACGACGGGTTATGATGGTCTGTGACATGGGAAGCTTTATTTGTTTCCTTATCTATACTCGTACCTCAGTTTTGCAAGCACCTGACATTTTTAAAAGCAAACTTTACTTTGAATAAATTTTCTTGAGATCATCAAAACTGTGCTCCATTGTCACAGGGAGCGTTTATGTCGCTACTTTCCAACTAAATAATGTGCTTTGTCTTCAGCAGCTTCCCTTGAGGGGTGTGTCCTGTCTTACACGTACTAACATTAAAGTCGCCAGTGAACTACATTTCTCTCACACTGTCTGTCGTTTTCTTAGGAAGTTGTATCAGTCCTACCATTCTTCTCTACCTTTAACTTTGTTAGCAGTTGGATCTGTCGTCAGACGATGTCATAAACTATTCAAGATTTACACTAATTACTTACTTTTCGGCGCTTTCGGCATTTGTGGCTTCCTCCTCTTCTGCGTCATTGTCTCTGCAGTAGGAAAAGAAATCGCAAGTTAAGACAATGTTATCAATATGGTAAATGAAAGTAATTTCAGATGCATTTTACAAGGAATGATATTAGCTTTCCATACGCAGATAATGTATTCCACTTTAATGTAAAAGCATTGTCACATAAACTAAGAAGTGTGAACAGATGTCTTGAAATATAAATACCATATAAGTATACAGTAAATGTGACCCTCCACGACGAAATGAGTCTTAAGTCGGAAATTTGAGATTTGACTATTGCATATTTTAAAAAGTACAGGTTCTGAACTTTCTTTTCATACCAACGTTGTTCCTCTAGCCCTAAAACTGAGTGAGTTATGAAGGTTTGAAGTGTGAAAGTACGATGGCGGCCATTTTGAGAAAAGCGGGTTCAAAGGTTAGGGTCAAGATGGCCGACTGTGACGGTAAGGGGGTGGAGGGGCTCGGGCAGTGCTCACACCTGGTGTAGTGTGACTGGGGTGACCGCAGCGGCCAGCGAGGATCGATCTATCGAGCTACCGAGGGGCTATCGATCGAGCGGCGGCTGTTATTTGTGGATTTTGTGGATTTCAGTGAATTTATGTCACTGACTCGCTGTTGCTGCTTTTGCTGCGGAGCCGCTGCTGCTGCTGTGTTTGGGACTGCTACCTCAGTAGAACTGCTGCTGCTGTGGTTAGCAGCTGACGTAGGTTTGCTGAAGGTTCCACGCCGATTCTGCTACTGCGAGCGGTGGATATCGCCGAGTGGACGAGAGGTTCCTGGGAAAGAACAAGCAGAGCCGGCGATAAGGCGGAAAGCATCCCATCCAAGCCTCGGAGAGTGTAGAGCAACCCTCGTACCTGTCAGTGACGACAACCCACCGACTACGGGGAGGGCCGCCGCTGTCGTCTTTAAATCCGTGCAGCGATTGGAGTGTCGAGGACACCGACGATTTTCCGCTGGTGTCGGCATAACGCAAAGTCAGACTTTTCTTTTTTTTAAGTTCCACCAGTAGAGAAGGGGGTGGGGGGAAGGTTTCGTACCCCAATTGTAACTCTTCACCGTCATCGACAGAGGGAGAGTAAGATGGTTGACACGGATTTGTAGGACTTTTGTGTGAGTGTGTTGCTGAATATTCATGAGCACGTGGACTTTTCTTGTGGCTTACAAAAGTGCTCTAAGAGACTTATCATTGCGAATTCCTTCAAATCGACGTGTGTAGGTAGTCTTTGTGGATTTAAGTCTGTAGTTGTGGAAACTGCCGTAGACCAGCCTGTTTGCAGTCTTAGTATCTGCGTCTAATAATATTTGGTGGATGCTATTGTCACGCTGATATCGTTGTGTACGAGGGGACGTGTATGGTTTAAACTGCTTTATTTTCAAGTTTCATGTATTGCTATGTATTTTTGAAGTTTTCGTGTATAATAACTACTTGCACGTCCCAACCTGAAGTGATCTCGTGTTTTGTTATTGGAAAGAATGCGCATGTCCGAATGTTGGTCGTGACGCCGACCGGGTTTGTTTACTCTTAAACTTGTACAGACCAATCTTTTGACCGGTTAATATTTGAATCGTTCTTTAAAGAAGTTCAACAGAAAGACTCCGGTCTTTCTGGCATGGTGTAACACGATGGGGTTATAACAGGGAAACAGAATCGAAACAGCGTTTTAATTTCGTCTGAAATCGGTACTGACTGCAGTAGGGTACCTCGATTAAAACGTATTTTAAGTCGATTTTTAACTTTTATTTTACCATAGCAGTGTATTTTCCTGATAGTTTAATAACCAAGGAATCCATTATTAAAGAAAAGTCAAACTGTACAAAATTGACCCTATCGCCTTTGGGGGTCTCGAGCACAAAACTGTTACAAAACAACCGTTCTGAAGAAAATAGTCCCTCCACGCCGCATCCCCTCCCACCCCACGCGTGGTCGCGCGAGACGGACAGCAACAGCGGGTGACGTAGTGCCCAATGTGTCCTGTACAAACAGAGGGCGAGAAGCAGCGCTCGCACCTTTTTCTCGGCACAGAAACTGGTCCTGCTTGTATAGCAGTAAGTAAAGCTTTAAGACTGAGTTCGCGAGAAGTACCTTAATACCGCAAGGCGCTCTGGTCCGCTGGAAATAGCTGGTGCCACTCAGTCTCTCTTTTCCCCACCCCAGGGAGTTAGGTGTTAGGTTTGACAGGCTTGGTAGGTAGGTTAAGATAGATACAGTGGTTGTATGTGTAAATAATGTAAAAAAAAATCTGAAATACCTGTGTGAGCGTGTCAGTGCGAAAGAGTGCTAGTGTGTCGTACGTAGGTCTCCGTTGTGTGACTGCGTATCACTTGCGTGAGTGAGTTCTGTGTATTGTCCATGTAGTAGTCGTGACACAGCAGCAGAGAAAGAACACACGTGAAGGTCCGGCGGAGTTGATGCACCGAAGAAAATACACTTTAGTCTGAGAGAAAGTAAAGCACCGGGTCTTTTGTGGACTCCAAGGTCGGCTGAGTTCGGGTGCGTAGTGGATAAGGATAGGTTAAAAAGATCACAACGCGAGGTAAAGGATTAGACGACGCACCCGACTAACGAAAGATAGAATTTTCTTAGAATTTTCTCATATGTTTGTCTTTTTTTAAAAATTCTATTACACCTACCTAATTTTCTTTGGAATACCTAATAAGTGACTGTTCATGCAGGATTCAGATGTCAACATTTTTGTTTCACGCAGTTTGACCTCTTATTATTATTATTTTAATTTTTTTTTAACTCTTACAGTTATTTTTTTATGATTTTTTGAAATTGGTGAATTTCCGTGCGGACGAGGGGAATTTGACCTCGTTGAACCCCCCCAACCCCGTAGCGATTGAGTTAATTAAGACTAATGCCGTCGTGGAGGGTCACAAATATCAAGTCACCGGTAAACTATATTTCTCCTACACTGTCTTTCTGTCGTTTTGTTAGGAAGGTGTATTAGTCCTACAATTCTTCTCTACTTTCAAGTTAGCACTTCGATCTGTCGTCAGAAAATGTAGTGCACTGTTGAAGGTATACAATATTTACTTACCCTCCTTCAGCTTCTTCTCTGCAGTAAGAAAGGAATCCCAAGTTAAGACAATATTGTCAATATTCTAACTTAAGGTAATTTCCGAAGCATTTTACAAGAAATGATACTCGATTAACATACGCAGATAATTTATTTCATTTTAAGGTAAAGCACTGTCACAGAAACTGAGAAGTGTGAAAATAATATCTTTACATATAAATATCAAATCGCCAGTGATTATCAGTTCTCCTACACAAGGAGTATTCTTTCTGTTGCTTTGTTACCTTAGTGGATTAGTCCTCCAACACTTCTCTACTGTCATGTTTGTAAGCATGTTTGTCTGATATCAGAAGATAAACTGTTCAAGGTATACAGTAAATATTTACTTACCCCTCTGGATTTCCGGTATTTCCTCTGCAGTAGGAAAAGTAATGTCAGGTTAAGACAATAATATCTGCCTTGTATATTCAGGTCGCTTTACAAGCATTTCATCAGGAATAAGACAAGATTTCTTTAAATACTCTGTTGTGTTATAAAGTAAAAGCATTGTGACAGAACGTTAATGAATATGATTAAAAAGTGTGTCTGATTGTTGGAAAATCATTTTAGACATTAAGTCAGTGAAATACATGTCTGTAACACTGGCTCTGCCACTTTGTCAGTCCGGTGTATTAGTCCTACAATTCTTATGTACTTTCAAGTGCGTTGGCATGTCTGTCTGTGGTCATAAACTGTTCAAGGTATTCAGAAAGCATTTACTTACCCTTCTGCATCTTGTGCGAGACTGCAGTAGGAAAAGGTAAGCCAAGTTTAGACAATGATATTTATGTAAGGGAGATATTTATGTAAAAAGTGCTAAAAGCTGTAAAAGTAATTCCTAGAGTTTAGCTTGGGAGCGGAACCAGGCTTAGTTTGTGTTTGTGCGGAAGAAAGCATGAGAAACACATAAGGACGTGTTTGCAAGAAATGGCGAGCACGAGTGTCATGACCCATGTCCCCAATGTTTGTAAATTTATCAAATTTAATTATCTTTCTTTCTTCATCTCAGAACGTCCTTCTCCTCAAGAATAATAAGATGTTTCAACGAAAGTAATAATTTATTTACACATATCTAAATCACTCTATCTCTTTTTTCTGACTGATAAGTTATCACAAAAATATTTACCGTTGGGCCTGCCGACGTTTTCTCCACACTAGGAACAGCAACAATGCTGCAAGATACCAAAGTTTAAAATATGATTGATAGATTGAGGCACTTTTGTTCTCAGATTCACAATTTCTTGTTAAGTTTTATCATCAAGCTAGCTTGAATATTCACACCTTCATCATTATCATCATGAGCAGCAACAACATGTCCTGTTAACCCTCATTAGCGTGTTCTGCACTTTTGTGTGACTTGAGGGTCCGATTGGCTGTTGTGTGGATTTTGTTTTCCTCTCTTTTACTGATGCTTACCTAAAGACAAGGACTTACAAACTCTTGATGTAGATCCGTGTCTACACTATTGGCTCAGCCTGTGAGCGATACATCTATATCCTTTGACATACAGACATTGTAAATTATTCAGTCAAGTTTCGATGTTTGCCACTCTTGTGACAATGGTAGATTATTCTACCTTTTCTGTATTATTTTAGTTATTCGGTTTCTGTCTAACTTTATTTATCATTAATATTCACATTTCTTCTGCTGTTTTAATGTAGTCGTTTTACAGATCACTTTCTACTTTGTCTTTGCCGTTGACCACGGCATTGCTCTTGCCAGTGCTGGTCTGATATTTTCTACACGTGTCTGTCAGTCCGCTTGTAAGGTCTTACAGTTCGCTGCTGCTCCCTGCGATCAGATCCGTAGGTTGCGTATGGAGAGGTCGACGCTGAGGTGGACAGAGGAGCAGCTGGCAGGACTGGTCATTCCATGTAGGACCTGCTCACCCTTATTTCAGACAGGCACGTGGTGAGCATTGTAAGCCCGTACACTCATCCTTCTGTTGTCTCCGAGGAGTGCGTGCGTACGTGCGTGGGAGTTAATGTAACCAACACGTCAAAATGGCTACGTAGGGTTGGGCTACGTTGTACATGAAGAACACAAGATGGAATTCTCAGCTGAAGTTTCTTTATTCAACTCTTTTCTCGGCGGCTGGCCTGCCTCCTCTCTCACTCTTAATTCCAAATCAAAAGAGGCCTCCTCCACTGTAAAGCTAGGCTATTTATACTCCCTACCGTCGAACATTCCAGGACCATCCACCCCCTCTCCCAGCCCACGTGGAGCCACTGGACACCCCTGTCTTGTCATTGTTTCCCTAAGTGGCTCAGGCACCTGCGTAAATTGTGATGTAACAATGACACAGTACCCACGGGTGGTCAGCTCCAGGCCGGTTATTACGTAAGCCGCCGGGGTGGGGGAGGGGCAGTCCTGGGCCGTTCGACGCCGACTCTCTACTAAATATTACATAACTCAGTACACTTCTGGAGTGCTACACTAACATTCAATGGCATCCATCTCCAGTTTAAAAACTGAGACAAGAAACAACTGAGTGGCTGTTGATACTCTTTCCTCAAGGGCCTCATTTTAGTTCCTTCCATTATGAAAAGAAGACACACAAATATTGCAGAACCAGCACGTGCCCTGTGATGTTGACGTATTATTTAACAGAGACATGGTATTACTCACCAACCAATAAGGCAATGCCAAGTGCAATGACGACCGCAGCCCATATGGGGAATTCTTTCTCTGGTGGTGCTGCAGTAGTTGTTGGTGCAGCGGTGGTAGGTGGTTCTAAGGTAGGTGGTCCTTCTTTGAAGATTGAGATTAATAATAAACTTTATTAGCTGATATTCCGGATACTTACATTTGATCGAGAAAATGATTTCTGAGAGATGTTCAGTCTAGCAATAGTGATGTCTAATAGTCAACAGCATTAAACATTTGTTACACGTTTACTTTCTGCATATTAACTTGTATTATTCTCTCTCTTTTCCATTTACAAAATCTTAATCTCAAAAGAATGCTTCACTTGATTACAAACAGCACTTTTATACCTCTGGCCTACACCTTAGTAAAAACACAATAGTATCTACCAATTCTAAGGTAACACAACCGACTGTACTTGTCGTCTGTTTTTTGTCGCCAAACAGCAGCTAAGACTTGAGCCTTTTCACCACGTAGCCAGTCAACGAGCGTGTGCTAATTGTCTGATTGTAGTCAGTCATTACACGACCTTTCAACTGTATGTCAGTCTTGCTTTTCCCTTCTCACTCTCGCAAAAGACAGTGCCCAACCTTCCCTCTAGCATTTCAACGTAGTAAACCTGAATGACTTTACATTATTTCTACAGACCTCTTCCTTAGTTCACCATGCCACTACCTCATTTCTACATGTCACTACCTTATTTCTACATGTATCTACCTCATTTCTACATGTCTCTACCTTATTTCTACATGTCACTACCTTATTTCTACATGCCTCTACCTCATTTCTACATGTATCTACCTCATTTCTACATGCCTCTACCTTATTTCTACATGCCTCTACCTTATTTCTGCATGCCTCTACCTTATTTCTACATGCCTCTACCTTATTTCTGCATATCTAATCTCGATTAGAAGCTTTTCATCGTACTAAAGCTGTGTATGTAACTTTACCTCTAGCTCTTCCTGCAAAACTGTGAAAGTTACGAAGCTAAGGCCTCAAGACAACTTAATACTGAGTTCCAATCATATACCACGTCGCTTGTTTATATAATATCAATCATAGACCGAGTCACGTGTGTATAATATCAATCATCTCAATTCTCCAGAATATTAGCTGAACTATGATAATCAGAGACAACGCAGTGTCGACAGGTGCTGCCATGACATACGATGTACAGTGTCTGACAGTCGCTGACAGTCGTGTCTGTGTCTGGTCTCCAACATTTACTGACGACAGACAAGGAATGCAGTGATCTCGCACACAAAGGGGAAGAGTGAGGTGAGTGAGTGAGAGAGTTAGTGTGTGGGAGAGTCTTCTCTACAAAATAGTATAGCAGCTTACCGTAAAATGGACATGTTGAGTTTGTAATGAACCACGATACAACCTTGTTGTTGATTGTCGCATCGCATGATGCCATACAATAGATTTGTTCTCTTTGGTATTCTTTACTTCCGTTGAAATAGCAAGTAAATTCTATTATTTTACCATTGACTTTACATCGAATGTCGCCAATTCCACTTAATTTTACATTCTCACATTTGTCTGGTGCCTCAAAGTTACTGCAACGGCAAAGTATTCTATTCTGATTTTTCTTTGTAACAAATCGTAAAGTCGAGCCCCCTTTCTGTGTGCATTTATAGTTGGTCAATAATGCGGTGTCTATAGTACACGACCGTTGTTGAATTGTCTCGCTTACGTAATATTTATTAGTATCACAGTCAAGTGTAAAGTTCTCGGGATAAAAATCTGAAAAAAATAAGATAAACAATAATCATCATCAACAGTTTCTCTTGTGGATTTCAAAATTGACAAGAAATGAATAGGATGTGCAAACATAATATACTACGTAATTACTTGTTAGTAGGTACTAACACAATTTCTAACACTTGGCCTAATATCAAACACACAAGTCTTGTCAACACTGTATGTGTGTATTGAGGTGGCCGACTCTTTATTTGCTGTTTACTTGCTCTAGTTTTTGGAGGAGGTTTATTCGTTCGCACATTTTAGGAGTCACGTGAGTTGAAATCAAAATATCGTCTGCAACGTTTTTCATTTTCATGTTGCTATCGTAGAAATGGTAGTTAACTGACTTTATTCACTTGCAACATATTGAGGGTTTCAGTAAACGTAGCATTCTATTGGATATTTAGGCTACATCTGACAAAGGAGGCCAAAATTGCTGAAAGATATCAATTTTCTCTGTTCGAATCTGACCATGCTTTTAAAATTGCAAACTTTCGGGGCACGTGACATGCAAGTTCCCACCGGACGGCAAGAAATACCCGGGCAAGCAATATTTTCATCGATATCGGGATCTCAATCAGTCTACAGTCGGGTGGATCTGTGGTTGAACCCAAAAGTAACTGGCACAAAAGCAGACAAAAAGGCTGTACATAAGTGAGTTGGTGTGAGGGCGCCACTTCCTGAAGTGACATTATCAAACCATCATAAGTTTGTCCTACCCAATGTTATTGTTATGATGCCTGTTGTTTCATCGAGTCACCGAGCTGTCCTGTCCACTGTGTAAGTGTTTAGTAAGTGTGCATGGTCCTTACATCATTGTTGTCAAGCTGGCGATGACAGGTGGACCACTCTAGCAGCAAGGAGCCTTACAAAAGGTGTCTCTAGCAGTTCTTACATTAGTAAGGGCTTACTGTCATTAGTTAGAAGTTCGTAGACACTGCAAACACGGTGACACTATGGCGGTAACCGTCCTGGCAAGATAGCAGATATTATTATAATACAGGCTAATTTATAAGGCGCAGCATCAACACCAAGATAAACCGCACTCTCTGCGCAGACCAGTCATGATAACAGATAACAGAATAGATAACAGACAGCGGTGAGACAAGGGGCGCCCGGTAGTTAGAACACTCGCTTGGTACCACTGCAGTCAGTGGCTCAGGGTTCAGATCTCGTCTCGGTTCACTCTATTTGACACGTTGTTCCCAGGGTTGGGCGTCGGTCGTTTTCTCCAACCATAGAGTGAAATCGCCGCAAGGTAGAAGCACTTTCCTACTAAAAAAAAGCAACCAACCAACGGTGAGAGAAGTATAGGCAAACTGAACAACAAACTGTTGGTGTGTGTGTGTTAGTGTGTGAGTTGGTGTGTGTGTGTGTTTTGGTGTTTGGGTGTGTTGGTGTTTAGGTGTGTGGGTGTTGGCGTGTGTGTGTTGGTGTTTGGGTGTGTGGGTGTTGGTATGTGTGTGTGTTGGTGTTTGGGTGTGTGGGTGTTGGTATGTGTGTGTGTTGGTGTGTGTGTGTTGGTATGTGTGTGTTTTGGTGTGTGTGTGTGTCTCGTGTCGGCGATTGTTCTGCTGTCCGTGTTGTGCTCCCGTACTGTGCTGGCCCGTCGCAGGGTGTGTGCGTGCGGATGGGGAGAATCAAGGGACGGTTTACCTGGTCCCTGTGTAACCCTATCCGTCTCGCGAGCCCAAGAGCCCTGACACGCGGCGTCGTCGTCGCGCGTCAGCTGCTCGCAGGCTCTTCACAGGTATCCTTTTTTCCGGGATGGGACAGCAAACCCCTCCTCTCTTTGACTTTTTCCCCCCTTTTCTTTGTTTCTTTCCTTTCGCGCGCGCGGCGTCCTTGGCGCGTTTTTCTGTCTTTTCTGGAGAGTCTTCATCCAGCATCGGACGGCGCCGGACGTGGGGGACGGTGCGGGACCGTGGCCCTAGCGGCCGGCGCTGGTCTCTCATCATCACAAGCCATTTTGGGTTAGTAGAGTCTATTTCTTTGAGTTCCACACTATTCTAGTTTATAGAGCCCTTAATTCTCGGTTGGAGTGCAAATGCGCTGATTTTTATATGTTACGACTATGTTTATGGTTTTAAGTGGAAGACATGTTGCTTTTCAATGTTAGGGTAGAATTTGCGATGGCTGGGTCGCGTCGCTTGTGGCGCGCACCCGTTTTTCGATGTATGAATTTGTGTATTAAGAGCCACTAATACATGTATTTGTATAAGAACATTTTTTGAGAGCAAGTGGTTTTGTGACCAGGCTGGTCATAGATGTGTATTTGTACAAGGATGTTACATGTATTAGAAACTGAGCAGTGTTTGGAGTGCCGCCTGTTGATTGAATGGATTGTTTTTCTCTACAGGCTTTTTTATTCCCTACGTTTTCCTACACATTCTTCATGTTCGTCCATGTCGTCGTTTCTGCATATTGCCTTTTGTGTGACTGTCCGCCATTGTGTCGACCCTGCGCCTTCATCGCCTCGTCAGCGCGTGAGCGCGACCCTGCTGCGCCAGCGTGCGGCCTAGCCATCGAGGGAGCACCTAGGGTGGAGGCCGGCGAGCAGGGACTCACGTGACCAAGGTCTACCCGGACGGGAGAACCGGGGGGGGGGACAGCTGGTCCAGAGGGAGAGGGGGGGGGTCACCGCTGTAGCGGCATGCGGGCCAGAGAGGATGGGCTGCCGCCAGCGAACACCTTGAGCGGACATTTGACTCGCCACCCAGCAGTGCGTGCGGGTGGTTTGTCTTCCCTTGTTGTTTTGTTTGTTTTCTTCGCCTACTGTAACATGCCTGTGCACAGGGCAACTCTTTTATTGTGAATTGGTTTGATGCTAGGTTTTTTTTTTAATTAGTGTTATTTTATGTTAGTTAATAAACCTGTCTGTTTTGTAAACTTCGTCTTCGTCATCGTTGTGTGGTCTGCGCTCAGCCCGGGGTTCGAATGGTTTGTACGCAAGCCGTCTCCGGCCGAGCGAGGGGGTGGCGCGTTCGTACCGGCTGTGCGAGCGGATTTCGGGCGTGCATCCTCCGCCGTCCGGGGGTGGTACGCGACAGTGTGCTTTGGTGTTGAAGGTGTGTGTGTGTGTGTGTGTTAGTGTGTGTGTGTGTTGGTGTTTGTGTGTGTGTTGGTGGGTGTGAGTGTGCGTAGGTTGGGGTGAGGTGGTGTGTGTGTGTTGGTGGGTGAGTGTTTCTAAATTATTTGAAATTTAAAAAATGGTTTTCAGAAGTTAAGTTGAAACTGTCTTGGCTGCCATTTAACCTAAACTTTACACCGCGTTTACAAACTCATTTCCGTAATCTATTCCAGCCAACTTATAGAAAAGGCCGCGGTACAAAGCTTGTAGTTAGTTCTGGGTCTTTAGTGCTTTTTCCACAGATCCACCGGACTAGTAAACTAACACTAAACCAAAGAGCTCGCGACTAGTTTAATAACTATCCCGTGACGTGTCGGATGACTGGGACGTTACCAAACGTACTGTAACAATCATAATAAAAGGTAGTGACATATCTGTGGCTAAGCAACTTCTAGGATGGCTTAGACTTTAGGATTCACACATGTCTGTGTTGCATAAATGAATATATGGCAAAAACTTTACTCAGTAGGGGAACATAGTCACACAGACCCACACCGCCATTACACTACTTTGCACAGCCTGCATGGCACATCTTTATGCCGACTGTCCACAAATAATTCACGACAATGTTGATGGCGCGCGCTCGCACGCACACACACACAAAGACATGCACGCATGCACACACACATGCACGCATACACTCATACTCAAGGACCCGCATATCTCTCACTCCCCTGACCTTTTCACACGCCAGTTACGACGGTTATGTGTTGATGTTGTGAAGACAGTGTAAACACAAACACCAGACATCAGACAGGTGCATGCCCACCACTACAGAGCTCACATCTAGATGTTTCTATTGTGTTTTGAGTTTTGCTGTGTGCTGACAGTTAGTAAGAGAAGACAACTACCGCTTGTCCGTTGACAGTCGAGTTTAGGTGCGTGAATAGGCCCGGCCAGGCTACACAATGCTATCTAGTGATACAGGAAACTAAACAATATATCATTTCTACAGTCGTTACAACTAAATAATTGACTTCAGTAACCAAATCTAACCACGAAAGTCTGACCGTGTATGAGATCTAAACCGTTAGATTAACACCTCATGATCAGTCAACATCATCATTATTATTATTTAAAAAGAAGCTGAGACAGTGTTGTAAGTTATAAGTCAAAGCACAGTGAGAGTAAAGAAATGTCAGAGTGAGTAGCAGGTTGTACAGATTGTGTATACGTATACAAACACAAGAGAAGGTAAAATCGGTTTACATGTCTTGGCGTAAGGGTTTTCGGAAGCCATGACACAACGGATTATGCAGATGATCACCAACACACGCGTGAAAAGGCTTGAGGAGAGTACACAGGCCATCAGTTGGACACTGGCTGTCACAGGCTGAGACCAATGCCGATGGAATGCTGGCCAGGACAGTTCAGACTCGCTCCACAGCTGTGATGGCGGACCTGAGCGTTAGCACGGCGGAAGTGCAGTGACCGTTGGTAGTGCAGCAAATAAGTCCACGTATTCATTCCTACAAAATCATAAGCTAAAAGAGAGGACCACTTCACGGTTACTGTAGAAATGTAAGCTAATTAGTGTTGAGTGAGGTACGAAAATACAGTATTTCAATTCATTCTAGGCCTTGATGACCCAAGCGGATGTGAACGCTGCACTATGTCAGATCACTGCGCCATGTTGTTCTCACATAGATCTAATAAACATGACGACAAACACACTTTGGCAGACGTGATGGTGTCGCATTTAGTTCACCTCAGACATTTGTTTCCACTATGACTGCCTCATGGACGGTGTGCGCTTCTTCTGAGTTGTGACTGATAGTTTGTTGTGCTAGTGGCAACCAACATAAATTATCATCATTATCATCATCAATCATCATCAATCAATCATCAATCAATCACCATCATCATCATCATCATCAATCATCATCAACCACCAATCATCATCAATCATCAATCAATCATCATCAATCACCATCATTATTATTTACAATGGATGTGTGTGTTGCCGTCAACACTTACCATCATAATCAAAGCTGTTGTCTTTCTGTTGCTAAGTGTTTCAGAGTATGATGAAAGTTATCCGTGACATTTTGCAAAGACTTTCTACATTTCATGAGTAGTTACATTGTTCGTCGTCTAATAGTAATGGTCAAGTTGTCCTTTTGTGTCACAGAGATCTGTTTACACTGGGCTGCCTTCATATCCATACACAGTCACCCAAGAGAACATTCACTAGCAGAAAACAGCCATCAACCACAATGTGTTCATTCATGCAGCACAAGCACTAGTCTCAAACCCTGCAGCAAAGCATCACAGTGACAATGTGCAACACATGTTCACTCAACACACTCTTTTCAAAACAAGAAACCCAAACCGAGCACATGACCCTCCGTTTCACCCAAAAGACACATTATTATATCAAAACAACTTTATAACTCTCCAATACACATGTTTAAAAAGCAAACATACAAACAAAACAAATACCACAAATGAGATCATGCAATGCTTAAAACAAAAATAGTATGTTTTATATAAAGCACAGGGCGTAGGTGGGCTGCGAGCATTTTCGGTCTGAGCAAGTCTCGAACCAACTGCCTATACTGTATTGACAGCCAGTCACCTAGGGCACAGTCACGGAGAGGGGGCAAAATGGCCTGTTATTTTATTTTGGTTTTTAATAAATGATGCGAAGACATTTTTTTATAGAATGACATTTGGAGGACATCTTTCCCCTGCTTGTAGGTTGACCACCACGCTAGTTTCTCAGTATATGTATTGCAGGAAAACCTCATCATCTGAGGGCGCACTAGCAGTCATCAGCTCATCAAACGGCAAGTAGAGAGGGAGGATGGGTCGAATGAGGGGCAACAGGTGCTGTGGAGGGGCGTCTGTGGTGGATGGGGAATTTACTGGTCGGGGTGGGTCCCAAGGATGGATGGGGCATGCCAGAAGTTCCTTACTTATTCATAGGAAACACTGCAACTGAGTTCAGGGACAACCACTGACCTCAGGGCTGTGTACAGCGGTGACACTACTGGGGACTAAGATTTGAACACCGGTAGTTTTGTACTGTTGTGACTCATGGTCGTGAATGTTTCACTTTCTGAATTAATTTTTCAATTTATTTTAATGTTTAAAATTTTCGGTTCAGTGTGTGTATCACGCTTAATTTATTTTTTCAAATAGCAATGTTTGTTTATTTTGATGTAGTTTTTATTATCTAAAAGTGCGTCTGTTTGCATACAGTGTGAGTGGATAGCTTGTTGTTATGCTCTGTTGACAGAATATTTGAAGTTGGTTGATGAGAGATAATAGTATTAAGACCTATTAAGCTGGTGCTGGACGACCGCGCGGCTTGACTGTGCTTTTGGTGCTGTGCTCTTTCTTTCCTCCTCTGTAGAATAGTAAACAATGGCTCCGAAAAAAAGACAAGAGGAAACAAGAATCAAGTTTTGAAGAAAGTGTATTCAGTACTCCTCAGAGACCCTGCAGGCAGGGACACCCCATCTCACCTTTTCTCATTCATTTTATGCGCAGAAATTCTAGCTATTATGATCAGGAAAAACACATATATAAAAGGTATAAAACTCCACAACTCTGAAAGTAAAATAACACAACATGCAGATGATACAGAACTAAACTTAGAAGATGATAGACTCTCTTTTGAAGAAACTATGAGCACTTTAGATATATTTGGAAAGATATCCGCATTGGTACTAAACACTGAAAAAATCAAGTGCAGTATGGCTGGGGAGTGAAACAAACTTACTGATTAAGTTCTTATCACATTAACAGATGCAGTGGAATCCAGAAAAATTTAAAATTCTCGGCCTTTGGCTTACAAATAACATAAAAGACTGTATGCAATTAAACTATGATAGGAAGCTTGCTGAAATTAAAATGTTGTACAAAATATGTTGCTTGATAGTTGTCTGTAAGATGAGAAAGAGTGGCGAGAAAGATTGAAAGGACTGAAGTTGGGTAGCTTGTAGGAGAAGGGTAGCGGTAAATGTATCCCACTTAAAAGGGAATCCTATCAGTTTAACAGGACTGGACAAAGGACAGTGACAAGGTAGTTGTAGCTTGAAAGTTAAACCCACAGAATGCTGTGAAAATCTCACTTTACTGAGCGGCTGCAGACGTTTCTTGAGAACATTGAAACTTGCTGTTTAATTTTACTTCGACTGTTCGGGTACTTGGAGCTATCATCCTCACAAAGTTGTTTTGCTACAGGTCTTTCAGAAGATTTGTGTACTGACTGTACTATAAGAATATAATTGTGAATTGGACATTGCCATCAAAAATATCTGTGAACTGAACTGAGTTGTTCTGTAAAACAAATCTGTGGACTAGGTTGTGCGGGAAAACAACTTGTCGACTAGACTGTGTCCGAAGGAGAAAAATGTGATAAGAAAAACCTCAGAAACTTGTAGAAACAGGTTACCACACGTGATGGTGTAGTGTTGGTTCAATCAGCTGTACTCAGACACATCTACAGCTGTGACATTACAACAACCACAGGCAGCACCTCCATCAAACACTTTAGTGTTGACATGTTGTTTCTAACACATTCCCATTCTAAACATTTTAATTAATTTTTGTTGTTTAATAATCTTTATTCGTTCTTCACGTCGACGTTAGATGTAACAGTTTACTGGGTCAGTCACGTGGTACTAGAAGGCTTTGTCGTCTGTTACGTTGGGCAAAGTTTTCTCAGACCATTAACATTGGTAGTGTCTCTAAGTGCGTTTGTAGTAACATGTGTATTGACAACATGGACATTTCCACTGGTATTTAAAATAATTATATCTATTGACCTACAATACAGACAACTATATGTCATACTCCGTTTTAAAGACAATTTTTAAAATATTTATATGGTGGGAATTATCAGAATTATAGGTTTTGCTTTTCTGTAGTAAAATCAGATGAAAGATTGTAGCTGAATGGGACACATTCCCAGCAAAAACAGATACAGTGGGTGACCCCAGGCCACCTCAGGCTAGTTCAAGATGACGGCCAGTAGAGCTTATCAAGTGAATGGCACGTGGAATGAATGAGTTGTGCTGACATTTAGTTATGTATACAGACATCCGGTTCTGGTCATCCCTCTCCAGTTGGGACCATGAGATGCCACCTGCCTCTGCCTCGCTGTGGACCGCTCTCCTCCACGTCTGTCTGGGTCTCCCAACCCTGGTCCTCCCGTGTGTGTTCCAGCCCAGAGCTTGTCTTGTTAAATTGTCAGCCGGCTTTCGCAAGGTGTTGCCGATCCAGCCCCACTCCCGCTTCTTGATGTCTTGGCTGGCAAGTTTTTGGTTGGTTTTGTCCCACAAGTCTATATTGGAGATCTCGAGTCATCTGATGTTGAGGATGTGATGCAGACATCTGTTGACAAATGTCTAAATCTTGTCGGTGATGGTGTTTGTTACACGCCATGTCTCATATCCAAACAGAAGGACTGCCTTTACGTTTGCCTTGAAGATGCACATCTTAGTGTATAGAAATAATGCCTTGGAGTTCCAGATAGGTCGTAGGGTGTGAAATGCAAGCCTTGCTTTGTTTATTCGGCTTCTTACATCTTCATCTGTACCTCCATCTTTGCTGACTATCCTGCCAAGGCAGGTAAAGCGGTCAGACTCTGCAATACATTCCCTAGTTGGAGTGTGGCTACTTGCTTGTTGTTGACCTGCATTACCTCCGTCTTCTCAATGTTGATGGTCAGGCCAGTCATTGCTGCTTCTTCTGCGAGCCGAGTGAGCTTTGTCTGTGCGTGTTGCTGCTTGTGGGACAACAGGCTGATGTCATCCGCAAAGTCGAGATCCTCACGTTGCCTGGCGAAGGTCGACTGAACGCCCGTGTTGCTGTTAGAAGTTGTTCTTCTCATGATCCAGTCTATGACGATCAGGAAGATTCTCAGCGACAGCATACAACCTTGCCTCACTGCGAAGGGGTCAGTCAGCTTTTCAAGATCATAAATCCATCAGTGAACTTTATTTTTTTGTTTTTGTTTTTCACCTTAGTAGCTCATAAAATATGCATTCATACTGTACATGGGCAAAGGAGTCAAAACAAAAAAGCACATATAATCTTTCAAATCTGCAATTTATACAAAAGAATACTATATAAATTATGACCAAATATGTTTGATAAGATTGAATTTATTAAAATACTGAATGATCAAATATTTAATATCATGTAAGACATGCACACAAAATCCATGCCTCTGATGGAGCAAAATTGCAAATTTCGTGGCTCTTGACCCTTAACATACCAAGGGAGGTCCTCGGAGGACCACTGAGGGTGACTTTTAGTGATCCTGCTTTAACTATAACAACTAATCTAATGTAAAAATGTAGTTACTTATGAGAAGAAAACATGAATTTTATTGTCTAACTGCTGTTGAAATAATCAAAATATTTGACACTAAAAATGCTTGTATCGCTGAAATATTGTTTCAGAAACTCTCCAAACCTAATTTGAATAATCTGTTGCAACTAACAGCTGAGAAGTGTTTTTAAAAAAGTGAGGTCCTCCAAGGACCCCAGCTTGGTAAACAATGCTGACAACAAAGGTAATTTGGCATGTTAAGGGTTAAATTGTAATTTATTTTGGTCCCAAACATAGCTTCCATAATTTTGATTAGAAACTGATTGCTTGATTTATTAAAAATATTTTCAATATGTATCGTTGTACAATATGTTCATTTTAATTTTAATGCCAGATATTGCAGATGGTCAAATATAGAAGTCACTGTAAATTTTAATATTTTATTACAGCATAAAAACACTCAAATCAGATGAAATTGGGTGGGTTTACAAGTTGCAAATTTTAACTTTTGATAGAAACCCATTATTTTTTTAAATAAGTAAAATTAATTTACAATAATTATATAGTTCTTACAAAATTAACAGTTAAATTCATTGATCAAATATACAAATTTGCATTTGCAACATTATTAAAACTGGTCTGGTCTTAAATAAAGTATCCCAAAGTGTTAAGGAGTTTTAAAAATCTAGAAAGGTTATCTGCTAAAATATTGCACCTTGACCTTGGAGGAAAATTGTACAATTGAAGCACGAAAAAGAAACCAAAGGTTGTGTATACAAAATATGCTTGATCTGAACACAAGTCTATTTGCTGAGGTTGCATAAATCGATTACAATGGCTAAAGATGAAAAGTGATCATACTGAAAATGTGCTGACTCAACATCTTAAATGATTACACCAAAAGGCAAAGATGAAGGTGAGTGCACCCAGCACATAATAAATAAGGGCTAATGATATTTCCCAAATCTGTCAGGGTAAATTTCCAGTTAATTATCTTGGCACAATATAAAAACATCTGTAATATATATTTATTATCAAAGTATAAACAGACTATACAAAGCAGGACAATAATTTATACAAGAATGCATCTCATTAACCTGAACACAGATGTTCTTAAATACATAAACAAGCCCTATACTTTGGGGAGCTTGAAATCCAACACAAACTGAAGCTTTATTTTTGACTAGTTCTTAAGGAGATTGAAATGGTCAAAATAAAGCTGCAGTTTGCGTCGGATTTCATTAGTATGCATAACAAGTTTGCTGTATAACCCTTTTCTTTTATACTGCATCACTTTTTACACAAAGTTCAATATGCTTTTCTTCCACAATGACTTAATATTTCGGAAACAAAATACAAGGTAAATACCTTGCAGGACCTGTGCAGAGCTACATGAGTATGTATATATACATGAAAACATGCAAGTACAAACGCATACCCAGCTCCATGCACACTTCTACCCTCCTCTCCTCCCAAACCTCCAACACAATTCTATCAATCAAAGAAGCCATCGTCTGCAGTAAGATCAATGAAATAGTGCTGCTGTGACTTTGTGGGGACATTTTTACTAAGCATTTGAACAGTTCTGCCATGCTGGGATGAACACTGATTACAGGTGATTGCAGCAGCAAGATCACTGTTTGAGTCTGAATCTATGATGGCAATAGGACTTTGCGGTGGTAAAGTGGCTTCACTGTCACTGGCACTGTCGACCTGAATAGAACTTTGTCCCCGCTGCACAGGCCCACTATTACCACTCTGCTTTGATTGTGATGTTTGAGATTGCTTCGTCTGTGGAGGACTGTTTAAGCGGTTCTCATTCTGTCCTTGTTTTGAGGTACCACCAGTGCTCTGGACACAAGATTGATGGGGTGTAAAACAGTTGCTAGGAAAATGTCTTGCTTTAGTGAAATTTCCCTTGGAACATCGACATCTTGGTATGTGCTTGATGCACCCATCGAGAGAACAGCTGTGATCATCGATAACAATCACTTCGTGAATGTCATCATCTTGCACTGAAACGCCTGGTGCAGTCTTTGATTTTGGCAGTTCTTCATCAACATTGTCTTCAACATCAGCATCATGAAGAGATTCATCTAAATTAATAACCTCTGAACCCAAGACCTTTTTCTTCACCATTTTTCCAGCTGTATGGGTGCGCAGAGACAATGGAAAAATAACTGGGCTCTGAGATTTCTCTGGGTCATTTACCTCGCATGGTGAACTGGATGAACTAACAATATCCAAGTGCTGTGATGGCTTTCCTAATGCACTTTTCTCAACACTGCATCTTCCAGCTTTCATGCAACTGTTTGGAATATCTCTGTCTGAATCTTTTCCTCCAAAAAGGTGCCCTTCTAACCTCTCTTTCAAAATATTGCTGCCAGGGTATTTTCCCAACCTTTTAGACTCCATGTTTTGTGAATTTGAGCTCACGGAAGCAACTTTGCTAGAACTTTGTAAACTGTCTACAGTTGTGGCTAGGGTATTTTCAGTGGCTGTGGTATAAGGTGGACCATTCTTGCTCCTCCTGTGGTGTGCTTTGGTGTTGCAAGGCACCAATTCACTTTCTTTATCAGACACTTCTTTAGAGATCAACACTGGTCTGATGTTTTGGCCATTCATCCATTCAATTGCACTTGTTTTGTCATCCTGAACTGTTTCAGGAAAGTCTTGGCAACTCCTACTGTGAAATTTGTCAGAGACCCCTTTTGAGACTGGTTTTGGTAGGCTCTGACACTCAGCAGATTTAGAAAGAGCTAAACAGCCACTGTTTCTGTTTTTTAGGTCACTGCCACTGGCCATCTGTACTTGGCCTTTAACGACATCTCCAGAGCCATCCTTAAAAGAGCAATCTCTTTGCAAACCTTTAGTAGCTTCAAAAGAGGGCATATTCCCCTTCCAGTCTTGTCCAGAAGTCTCAATGAAATCTTGTAGCTTCTGTTTTTTGCAGCAGCCATTGATCCACCCTTGCATCGGATGTTTTTCATCTAAACTTGCACGAGTTGGTTCTGGACTGGGTCCTGTAATCTTGCCCCCTACAACATCATCCTGCGATAAGTGGTGCAGAAACTGTGGAGATGAAAGTCGATCTTCCTCCGGAACATCCTCATCCCCACTGACATAGGATCTTGTCAAAACAAATTCCTCTGGACTAGTAAATTCTCCTTTCTTTGGATTCTCATCAATGAATGGTGGGTCCTGCTGCTTTTCATCGGTATTTATTGAATGGTCACTGCTGTCAAACAGATCAATATCTCTGTCAGGACACGACGAACCTTGATAAGAACTTTGCAGGTCACTCTGCGAGCTTTTGTCAATGGCTTCAACAGCCATTTTATTGTCATCTTGGGATGAGAATGCTGCATTTTTTTCACTTGCCACAACATGTGTTTTAAAAACGTCTGTCTTTTCTTGGCTGCTAAATACCAAACCATCTAAGTCACTGCTGTGGCCTATTAAACAAAAAAAATAAAATGACACAAATTTTATGAATAAGTGTTGACTATTCAACATTTTAAACTCAAAAAAAGCCTGCTTTCATGGCATCAAGTTATGCAACAATCATAATAAAAATATTTTCAATAGATAATACTGTCGAACAATAACAAAATAAAAAAAAAAACCTCTTTGGAAGATGGTATTGTGTCACTGTAATTAACCAAACAAAGTGAAAAGGGTAGAAGTAACAAATGGCCGAAGATGGAGAAAGAGAAGGTGTCAGCTGTGTCAGCAAACACTTACAAGTAGAAGAGGTTTTCCGTTTCCTTTTGAGCAGACCTAGGGGTTGGGGGGTTGTCATCTCTTCTGTCAAGTGCAAGTGCTGCTTGTGGGCATAGGTAAGAAAGCTTTGGAGACGATTGGTAACCTGAAAAATATTCATGTCGTATTTATGTCAGAAATACTTAATCTCTCTACCTGGTCTGAGAGAAGAGAGAATGTTGAGGTGCATGAAAGACAGAGCAGCTATCAGAGTTCACACATACACAGACACAAACAAACAAAACACACACATGCGCACCTGCAAACACACCCACACACAGATAACAACTTTCATAATCACCTGTTTAAAGGTAGAATCAGAAGCTGGAAGAACATTAGGAAAAACCTGACGTGGCTGTAAAAGGCTGACTAGATCTCGCACTTCACTGTAAGATGAGTGGAACGAATAGCACACACGATGCATGCCGCCTGTAGAATTTGGTGATGCCACCAATTCCTGCAGCCGTTTAGGCTCCGCAGTGAACCACATAGTGGAAGGTCTCACTACTAATACTGAAGGTACTGTTGATGATGTCACCTCACTACTATTGTCTTTTTGGGGTAAGGGCCTGTAGTCACATGGAAGACTTGACCTGGCATCTTCCCTGATCTAAATGAAGGACAAACTGTACAGTTAAATTACATGATGCTTCACAAAGACAGCTTCACATGTTAACAGACTTCTGTGAAAAAGCTTACACATGCATGTGCATGCACACGTGCATCAATACATGCACACAAACATGCTCCTCCAACTAGACTTTCTCAAGAAGTATTCAAAACTAAACTTTTTTAAATCTTTAAAATGTCATCAGCTAAATAGTGGATACATCAAAATCAATATGAACCTTTATAAACATGTAAAACTTTTACAATCTCTTTATTCAATATTTTAAGTTAAATAAGGGGAGAAAGTGTTGGGCTCCATCTTGTACAAGATCCAAGACACAGTGATCAATTTGCCCTTAATTTCCACTCCTGCCACTAGGCTATGGGAACATTACTGTCAGTTGACATCTGTAAATACCACTGAATAAATTTTATTAAGAAATGGAAATAGCAGAACATACTGTCCACATAGGGGTTTTGTACCTTCCAAGTGCAGGCATGTATTCTGGCAGAAGGATTCGTTGTGAAGAATCCTTTCAATTCTGCTATTTGTTCATAAATCGTAAACTTGCTTTCCTCTACGTGAATCTGAATAATGAAACAATAAATGTTTTAAATGAAAATTAGTGAGAAAATTTTTTAAAATTCTTATTTAAGTACAGACTTGGTTAACTCATTCAATATGGGTGTATTGATACATTTGAGCAATAGAATAGCTCCTTCAATATGGGTATATCGGTGCAATTGAGCTATAAGGCCATGAAGATTCATGGGTGCAAACTCTAAGGGAAAACTACTGTAAAAGGGTGGCACTACCTGTCCACGCTACCGAACAATTGGCCTTCAGCTGGCATCTTAGCCAGCCTCTACCACACTATAATGAAAATAATTGTTAATAACCTCAATGGCATCTCTAGGAAACAAACAAAAAAAATCTGAACAGGGAAACTATTTCCAAAGAAACAACTATTTGAATACATTTATTGTCTTTTTGCTACAAGTTAACAGTTGGGCTATTTGCTATCATGATGTTTTAAAACATATGTATTCGCATAAACACAATTCTCACCTGCGTGTTTGTTTCTTTAGCCAGGTGAACAAGGAGTGGTTCATGGCCATACCTGGTCTTTGACGAAATATGAACGTAGTGATTTGAAGACTGCTGCAGCCAAGGCAGAACAATGGATGCAGTGGCAGACAGACACTCATCACGTGTAGGAATGTAAAAAGCCTCTGGCATACAGAATGTAGTATCAACATACATGCTGTCAATTTCTTTCATGCTGAAACAAAAATGATGATGTGATATCAAAGAACCAAAAGAATGAAGGCTTAAGGGCGAAAAAATTTCAAACCTTTTACTCTGTTCCCATGGAAAATTGACAGTTGAGTAATTACAACACCAGATGTCTAAGATTAGAAACATCCATGCACTTGCTGGTTTTGCACCAAGGTAGCATAGCATACTTGCCATAGAGGATACAACTATTAATTTGGTACCTGACTTCAAAAAGGGTTATGGAAGGAAAGACAAAGGAGGAGAGGAGATGGAAATCACTCTTACAATACAGCTAGGCCCAAGTAAGGATCAAACAGGTCACTCCTGAACAACCAAAAGTTTAAGATGGTGGGCAGGGGGTGGAAGTGGAGGAATTGGTGTTTTATGCCAAGCCAGCAACTAAGGCTATATCATGACAAAGCAGCCAACCCTGCAAACAGATGCCACATGCAAAGAAAGAACAGCATGCTCAAAACAAGATCCGAACCCAGGACAGCCCATCCTGTATTAGTGACAGGTGCTAAATGGTACATCAACGGACTGCCCATGATATTACCTTTACTTTTTTTCCTGCTTAGCTAATAAACATTATCTATGATGTTTGTTCCTGTTGGGTCAAAGATGTTAGAAGACAAATATTAAACAGCTTTTGACCTTCAGTCAATGTCAACAGTTTGAATATATACCTAAACCATGTGTATAGTAATAGTGTTTGGATAAATCTCATATATTGAAACGAAGTACTAAAAACTTTTAAACTTTGAGATGGAGGAATGATTGCAGAGTTATTTTATTTCTTGCAACAACAAAGAAAAAAAATAAAAAATAAAAAACAAGAAATACTCACTGGCCATTTACACACAAGGCTGGAAGGGTGACAGCATAGTTCTTTTCCCACCTGAAGTCACCAGTATAGAGGGCCGTACCTTCATGTCCCTCGAACAGGAGCCTACAACATTCCAGCAAATACTTCAAAAGACCCTAGTGTTTGACTGATTTTATCTTTATCCACAAAAAAAAACACTACTGCACAAACCATAATTTTTTGTTAGTTCATTTGTTAGCTACCTCATCCTTGACTCCCATCTCACATTTCAAACTCACATGACAGAGCCAGGACAGTGACCTGCAGGCAATGCGGTGACCATTAAAGACTTGTACTGAAAGAAGAAAACAGAAATTAACAGATGTTAGAAACTAACAATTTCCCACAGATGATTTACCTTTCATACTTTGACTGAATCCCCTTCTGTTAAGTATTTTTAAATAACATTGTAGAGAAGTCTAACATCTAGGGGAATGTTTACACAGTGATATGTGATACAAAATCTATACTCAGAGAACTAGAGTGTAACATGATAAAGTTTGTTATTATAACATTGTTTAAAATATTGCATCATTTACATTTAAAAAATGTTATGACACAGCCTGTAATCACAATATATTCTTTATGATGAAAGTATAATTCCTGTATGCTCGGAGTTGCAACTCTATTTACAATTTGCTAACCAAAAAAAAAAAAAATGAATTCTGCTAAGCACATGGCAAATTACCTGCTTTGTGTCTAAGTGTACAGCATCTGGTATAGTCACTGTTGTTGTCTTTCCAATCTCCAGCACTCTCTGCTCATATTAAACAGAAATACCAGAAAATTAAAAAGTTTCACCCCACCACCACCTCACTTATCTGGTTGTAGCATAATTGCTACTCAAAGTTAAACCTTGTTTATGTACATGAGTCAGTCTTGGTTTAATTCACAAGAAACCTGAAGAAAACTTGTCATTATGCACTGGTTTGGTTAAATTCTTGCTGTTAAATATTATTTTTATGTCAAAAATGAAGAAAATAAAAATGCAAAGGTTAATGCTCGTACGTGTAGCTGATCCTTGTGTTGGTAGTGGCCATGATTACTATAATGACGACAGTGAACATAGAAAGTATTCTAAAAACTAATAACTGAATCCAATGATTTTACTTACAATAAACTTTTCCAGAGGCTTGTAGGTGTTTTCTGACAGAAGGAGAAGTTTTGTGACTTCTGAACAATACAGAAATACATCATTGCTGCAATGAAAATAGATATATTCAGACCTTCAAATTTGAATGCTCGAGTCTGGCTAACTCTTTCAGAGTTGAAGCAAAAGATTTGTGAAAATGTTAATTACTGAGTATTATGCTATCATCTACTACACGATAGAAGAGTAGCTGGTCCTATATATTCCACCCACCTGGAAAGTTTTGCACTTCCTGTTGAGCCATGAGAGCTGCCAAGTCAAATTATGTATGGGAAGTGAAAATTGTACCTTTTCATTAAGGTGTGAAAACTACAACATATTTTTTATGTCTGCGATGTGTAATCAACTTTTTTCAGATAGTAAATTATTGCTTTTGTCTGTTTGAAAAATTGATATTAAACAATGTTTAATTTCATGTAACCTTATTACATAGGTACAGTTCAGCTTATATTGTGGCTGAAACAAAGGTGAAGTAAAACAAGAGACTTCATTATTCAACCAGCCTGGAGGAAGGATGACTGACCTGAGGGTCAGAGTATAAATGGTATTGAGATGAGGATGTCAACTAAGTTATGGATTGCTCTTTGGTACTGTGCTTCGTCATTCTTTTTTAACACACTTTATAACATTTGGCACTTTCCTCTTTTTCTATCAACGTAAATGTGATCTTGGAAGGTAAAACATGAAAGTTAATGCGAAATACATATACTTACTGCTCTTGTAAATGTCTAAAAAAGCGTTGGTGGTTCAAACCAACCATATGATCTGAAAATGAAGATTGGAAAAGTGCTTAAAAACAAACAAACAAACAAACAAACAAAAGCCTCTGAGCCTGCTGTAAAATAATCATCTTCTCCTTGCCCGTTCGTTCACCCATTCGTATGACGGTACTAATGAATTTATATACGCAGTGCTGGTAATAGTTTTATTATAGCTATGACAATTAGTTACTTAATTCGGAGAATTTTGCTTTTATGTTTATATACTGTGATCAAAAGATAACTTACGCTCTGATATTAAATGATTATGGATAAATTGGGCGACACATAAAAGTATAATATTTTAAAACTCCGTATATCCCTGAAAATGGACCGTGAAAAAACAATACCAGGATTGTGTTACATACCTCGATGGCAATGCGATAAGAAGAAAACAGTTGAATTCAAGTTGTCTTTGTCGAATCTGTCGATTGAAATCAGACGATATTCTTTCATACGCCCTTCGAAACTGCTCATTTTGATGTTTTTCTTGCAGGAAAAAAACTCAGGTAATTATCCGGCTGGTACTTTAGAAACGTAAGCATGACCATCACTTGTTAATGAAAACACAACATAATGGGAGGATTTGCGAGTTACTCCCCTTGATCTAAGGGACTGTACTACTGTTTTCAAGAAGATCAGGGAAAGGTTGTCTGCTCCGGGGCCAGTGCTAGCTCTCGATGATCAAAAAAATTTTTTGCGCGGTGCCAGTCTACACTCGGCTAAATGTGACCACGAGCTAAAGATGCAAATGGTTGTCACACTATTGTGCTTCGACTGGCTTGAGGAAATCGATTAATTAAGCTTGTGATAACTGAAACCAGTATCATGAGATTTAATTATTGCAGTTTCGTCTAAGGTGGTTTCCAGTCGGCAACTATATATAGAGATCGAACTGTTTGTGTTACATCCTCGAGGGTCGATCGACAGTATATACATTAAGCAATTAACCTAGTTGTATGTGCGTCTGTGTGCAAGCACTCGCGTTCATGTGTGTTCTCGCGTGTGTTATGCGTGAGTACATATATATGTGTTGCTTTGCAAGTTTCTTCCTCAAATATCGCGAATGTCAGGAACGGCTATAGGAAACTGCGTTAGCTAAAACGGATGTATTGTTCAGAATAAAGTTTTAAAAAATTATAGATAAAAAGCAGCTTTCCCTGCTAGGACGTGTAAAGTGCTGTTTGGTGATTTCAGTGGCTATAAGTTGGGAGTGAAATTACTGGGGACCAAAGAAAACCCGCATATGCAGTGCATAAAGTTTCGTTTTCCGGTATCGTTTGTTATCTCCCCAATACTATTTATACATTCAGGAATACATTAATGAACATCCCTGGTAAACATAATAAATTAATTAATTTATTTTCGGGAATCAAAAGTGATTGCGCATCTGTCACGAAACTAACATATACAACCAGCGTTTTTAATTGCATGGAGCTTCAAACAAGAAAATTTAATCACGTTCGATTTATAGTTGACCATGCTGTCCATGCATGTGGGTTCTGAAAACATAATGTGGCGTCTAAAGGTTGGAAAACATTTGCAAACAGTTTAGGTCAAAGATCAAAATATTGTGTAATAAACCAAATATGTTCGTCGTTAAAAATCTAACTGCATGGGAGAGGGGTGCCAATTCTTCTAATGACTGCGTAAAGCTGAGTGCAAGATGATATTTCCCCAAATCTTCTAGGTATAAGGTCCTCCTCCGCCCGTTCTCGTTAACGATACACCCCTACAAACACGATCCTACCATGAACGTAGATCCCCATGTCCATGATCCTACTACACCTTTCTGTTTTTGTTTTTTTTTATTGCATTTTAGGGAAACAATTCACCGACCGGTGAACCAGCTTAACACTCGATCAGCTGAATACGACATGGCAGCCATATTACTTGTGGCAAATACGTCCTTCATTTTAATACCTTGAGATATTTAAACATGTTATAATATTCTTATTAAGACAATTATGCAACAAACAAAAAAACAAAAACAAAAAAAAAAAACAAAAAAAAAAAACATGCGACGTAACGGAATTTGAACGTCTTACTCATCGGTCATATGACACTAATTAGAGTAACTTCCCTTGTGGATTTCCTGGCTTGGGAAACAACTCGTCTGTTAGTCTGACGGTAATTTCGTTTTATAAGCAAGAGTACATTTGAAGTTTAGTCTTTAGAATCATCACAGTTCGTCAACACATTTTATTAATGTACTTTTCCAGAAAGAGTTCCTGTTCTAGACGAATAAACTACTTGCCTGTGCTCAAGCTGTCGCTATGGATGCGGAATGACACCTACAGGCGTTCAAGTGATTTAGAGGGGCGTTCTTGTTTGTGTTCAGGAACAGACCCATGCACGAGTAAGAACGGCATGTATTTCATATTATTCGACGAAAATACAGAGAAGTGATGTAAGGATTGAATCTGAAACGTTTTGCTTATTTATATTTTTGGAAGGAGAGAAGTGAACAATTTGTTTTCTTTTAACATCTGACAGAGCTGTAACATTACGACTTTCGAAATTGCACTGCTGACCGGCATGGCAGATTCAGTTATAAGATATGCAGAAGATCCTCGAGGAATGGAAGATACAAATGTATCAACCTTGCCTACTTCGGCACAAAATATTCTGCCTCAATCCATCACAACAGGCATGATCCTGCCTTTCGTACCTATTACAGAGCCGCCATGCCAGTGGATCTTGTATTCAGATATTGGTAACTCGAGGTAATCTCTAAATACTTGTGTTGTGTTGTTCAAAATAAGAAAAAACTGATGATGGAGAACCTTGTATATGATAATCTGAAATCCCAGAAAATGGAAAGGAATTTCACACAAAGTTTATTTTAGCAGAATATAAAGTGTATTAACAATATTGTTAATTTGGCATTCAGTTATTTCAGTTGTAGTGACGAATCTCGTAAAATGTTCACAGTATCATACAAATTTACTAAGTTAGAAACATATTGAAACTGATCATTCAACTAAGTTTTTTTTTTTAAATTAGAAAAACAATTTTTAGAAACAGAACAAACATACTAAGACTAAAAAACATAATGCAAACTTGGCTCTCAGGAAGAATTATATCATGATCTTTTTTATTAAATTAAGGAGCAGTCATAACACCATACAGAGCTTGACAATTACATAATATTAAACAGAATGTTACATATGTTGCAAATGATTTGTTTGTGACAGAGTTCAAATCTGGGATGTGATGATCCTTGTGCCTAATGCCTTGTTCTTGGTGTTCCTACTATGGAGGCTTGGCAGCAACATTGACAAGCTTCGAGCAAGCAGCAGCCCTATATTTACAGCATTTATTGGATTGGTGAGTTATGCTGACAAAAATGAATTGAGTTTTTTAATGATATTTCAAGTGCTGAAGTAGATTTAAGGTAAATTCAGTCATCTGGTGCATCTAAACCATCATATTAAAACAGACATGACCAGTAATAGAGAGAAAGAGAGTGTGTGTGTGTGTGTTTATATGTGGATGCAGGTTCATGTATGTGCATGTTGTACCTTCCCCTGTGATATTTATGAAATCTCAATGCATGATTTCAGGTATTGATTGTATCAGTCATTGGTGTCTTGCGGTGCATAGTTTCCATGACAGTAGATGCATCTGAGGTGGCAGGCGAAATGGCAGACAAGGTTAACAATATTTGATTTTACTAAATATTTTTACTTGTAAACTTTCATATTTTTGTTATTATTTATTGCTAGTTAAGTTGATTTTAAAAGGGATCTTTTTTCATCCATTTTAAATACTAGTAAACATTTGCAGATAATAAAGCCATTAACTGCACAGAACTTGTTAGTGTTTGATGAACCCAAACTTAGAGCAAGTTACATTTTGTAAAGTCTAAGAATGTAATCCTGTTGAGAGATGTCTTAGTGTATGATTGGGGTTACTTTTTCTTGCTGTCTAAAAGTTTTGATTGCTGGTTGTAAACCTTTTGCGTTGTTTTTCAAGATAAGCCATTCTTTTCATTGACAGCTGCAAACTAAAATGTGACTGAAAATAAATCCAGCAACCAGTTGTTGCTTAGAGTATATGTTTATGTAGCATCCTTTTTGTGCATTTTTCACACCCTATGGTAGAAAGCTGTATGGATTATATACTTATTTGGTGTCGCTAAAATTCTTCTACAAACATTTTTGAAGATCTTTATTAGTAGCTAGACAGGGTGCCCAGCTTCACTTGGTTTGATTTCTTCCATGACTCTTCCACTTATGATTTTATTGTCAAACATTTGACCTGTTGCTTCATTTGAGTCCAGCTTATTCATACTCGACATTATTGAATCAAAATAGTGAAACACTTATACTTTTGTTGTTCCTTCCCTAACATGAAGCTGATGTTCAGCAAAGGGTGCAGGATATTTTAAACGTCACATTTCCCATTCTCTTCCTGTATCTTTCTCACATCAGTACTGTGTCACATTACAAATTCCATTAGAAGCATTGAGTTACATCTTGGAAATGATAAGATAAACATAAAGAAATTAATATGGTCCGGAACAATATACACATAGCACATGACTGAGCCATAACTAGTGGGAATATTTTTGGAAGATTTGGATCAAACAGTGTGGATTTGCATGTGATTCAAAGGCTGTTTAAAAGTTGAATTTATTTGACAGGAATAAAAGAAAACTTTGTACTTTGATCATTTTTATTGGAAGCTTTCTTAAACCTTTTGAAAATGTGTAATATTTTATGAGATAAATTATACTTTCAGTTGCTTATAAAGAAGTTAAAATAAGAACATAATTGGACATTTTTATGCTTCTAGATGCTGTGGCTTATCCTTCGATTCTTTCTGCTGGGAACAGAAGCATCTGTTGTCATCTTTGGTGTTTACTTTGGTAGGTGCTTAAGTTGGACATATAGTACATGAAAGTTGGAAAGACCTGACCCATGATCTATCTGTATGTGTGTGTGAGAAAGAGAAAACAAATGAAAGAACAAAATTTATTGATTAGGCCATCCACTCATTTTAAGGGCTAAGAGGTTTTATATATACATAAAGAGCTATTCTCTTAAGTCATGAATAGCCTAGAATCACCAGTGAATGCATAGCATGCAAACAACTGCATTTACATTTTATTGTACAATCCAGTTGACGATACTTTCATTTAAGAAACATCCATACAAATTTGAAATGTTTTAAGATCAAATAGCAGTCAGTTGAACAGGATTTTTGCTAAATAGCTAAGCTAACTTAAAACTACATGGCCAGTACAGAACTAAATGGGCATGAAATGTTTTTCGAATACTAGCATATGCTGGTCAAACAAAACTAAAATACAGATCTGACTCTTCATTATCACTACAGAATGGGTAGCTATAATCCATAGCAACAGGTTTAGTTACATGTCTTTGGGCATGTGATTTTATGGGCAAGACACCTAATCTAAATTACTGAGGGTGCTTTGAATACCAGCATTGGGAAGCTATGTAAATGTAGTCTGAGATCAATAGAGTTTATGGCATTCTTTGGACATAATTTCTGATCACTGGTCTTGATAACAATCCTGAAAGAAAGAGAGAGTTAACATGAGGGTAAAATCTACTTTTCTAAAGCATATTCTTTTTGCAGGTCACCTAGACAGCAGGACAAGCATCAGGCGCGTTCTTATCTGCACTTCTCTTTTTGCCCTTGCGTACTCCTTTATTCAGGTTGGATCTGTTTTATAACATTGCCATATTTATGTAAGTTGAATGTATTTGCATTTTCTGGATTTGTTTGTGAGTTTTGGGAACTCCACACTGTTCTCCAGAATCTTAAGTACAAGTATCAAGAGATATAAAATACAATGAAGATGCTTCAAACAAATAAGGTGAATTTGCTTTTTGTTTCTTTGGTTTTTTTTTAATGCTAAAAGAGTGGTGAAATTTCTTATTGTTGTTTCTGGCTCCATTTTAACATTCATTTTTCCATTTTAACAGATTTGTATGAAGCACAGGATTATTTTAAATAAACTTAAAGCTTACCATAATTACTTAAATTGTCTTTAACTTTATTGTTACACACTGTCGTGGGCGAATTGTTCATAAGTCATTGGTTCTATGGATGTTGGCTGTCATTAGGGTACACTTGAGCTGAAAAACCCACATTTGATAGTCAGTGTTAGACACACAGATAACACAACAGAGAACTATGACATTTTTGCCCATGGTGGAATGATCTTCCTGTGTTCAAGCTCTGCTCTTTTTTTTGTGGTTAGTACATTTTACCATCTTGTCCTTTTGCTTGTTGTTTACTTGGGACACATTTAGTTTAGTTATTTAATTTGACTGTTTGAGAGAGAAAGAGAGAGACAGAGAGATATAGTCTGTATGTACAGGGTTTCAATATTTTGTTAAAAGTTTTATAAATATACATTTTGAGCATTTTTTTTTTTTTTACAGGATGAATGGAGTGACAAAAATATTTCAAAATATTTTAACATCTCGTAAGTTTGCACCTTTTTAAGTTTTATGTTAATTTGCTTGCAGGTGTATATGATCATCCTAGTCTTGCCACTGACATCATTAAGACACCGATTTACTTTGCCAAGTAAGTAGTTTGTTTTATTTGTTTGTGTTTTTTGGGGAGTAGTTGATTTTTTCTCTGTAGATATGGATATGTGCGTGCACAACTTTCCATGTGTTTGCATTTGTGCATGAATCCGTGAGAGTGAGAGTGCTGCTGAAATGTTTTGTTGTTTTTGATATTAAGAGAGCAAAGACTATACCTCTTTTAGTCTCAGTATTATTTTATTTACTTCTGGAATTTCATTAGTCTCATTATTTGATCTACTTACTGAAATTTGTCTGCATGAAAAATCTCTATAATTTATCACCAGCAAAACGTACTTTCTACTATTATGTGGGATTCCTGGCAACACTGAATCTGACACAGGCTGTGGGCAGTCTTCTCTTGTATTACGGTGTTAACAACAGCCTTTGGTGAGAAGAGTTGTTTATGTCACTTTGATTTATTTGTTTCTAATTGAGAGTGAAGGGGTAAAGAAAATTGTCATTTAAAGGATTCGAATGCCACAAACACTTTTCTGCCTTCTAGGCTAAATGGGAAAAATGTTTCCTAATGCATAGAACTGTCAGCTCTTATTTTTAAGCTTTTAAACATTAGTTTTCATTTATTTGACAAGAATTGTGAAGCTTGTTGACTTTTGAACATTTAATGCCAAACTCAGAGAGAAGTTAAATCCTAACAAATAAATAACAGCAGTTGTTTATAATTTTACTCACAAATCGGAATAAAAATGTATTTATATTTTTGCATTTCAGTGTGATTGATGTGACAACTTATCTGTACTTCACAATTTTTGCCCCAATGGTTTATGGAACTTTTCTGTGGAAGTTCTTGAAGTGAGTAAAATCAGTTTCATTATTTTGTAAATGTAATACATATTTAAAAGAATATTAACACAAATAATTTTATCTATACAAATATAGCATATATGGGTTTTTTAAAATAAATTATCTCAAAAAGTAACAAGAGTAGTGTTTGATTGATGTGACAGTATATTTGAATCCACATAACTTTACTGACATGAATGTCAACATTTTTGCGATTATTAAGTACAAAAGTTGAACATTTTCAGCTCTCAACATTTTGTTATGGTTGTGTGTCAGTAAATGTTAGGCTATATTTAGTAATGAGTATTGGTATACATTGCAAGAGAGGAAAAGATATATTAGTTATATCTACATTTGATATTGTTGCATGCAAAAAGAAAATGACATATTTTATGCTGTTAGTGAAATTTGATTAGGTTACAAACTTAACATGAGCAAGAAATTTCTTAAAATGTCCATTTGTTTGTTCTGTCCATTCACTTTGTGTGACCTTCCCTCTGTTCATTCATCCAGTCCATCTGGTTCGTCTGTGTTTGTCCGTTTGTATCAATGCTGTTTCAGAGCAAACCAGGCTGGCATCTTTTTCTCCTACAAGCACCAGGTGGATGAAGTTCTGGATGATGACCAACTCAGTTTGCCATACCAGACACCGTTTGCTAAGACTGAGGCTGATGCCATGGTGGTTGACAACTTTGTCCACTCCACACAGTTTGACCACCAGGCCAACCATTCATCTGCGGTACTTCCACATCATTCACATACCACTAATTCTCCTCAGCCGAGCATCAACAGTGATTATTACCACATCTCTACCTGAAAAAAGCAACCTGCAGGTCTATATTGGGACTGTTTGCATTTAAGTACTGCGCAAGTACTCATGAAACAGAGTCATTTGTTTACTGATCCTGTAGGTATCCTGTAAATCCTATTTAAAATACAGGACATAGCGATGAGTCATTTGTTCAGCATAGTTCTGTGGAGGATAAGTCATTAATCTAAGATCTTGATATATTGATCTAGTGTGGCATGGTTTTGAACAGCACACGCTTTTGCACTGTACAGAGGTGAAAGGGGAAATGTGGATGATTCATAAGAACAGCATAATAAAAAGTAAGCGGTCTCAAAGCAGAAAAGGTGCATTGCAGTATCACACCTTGCATAAACTGCTTTTCTTAGGATCATACTATAGTGTTCCTGGTGTTAACAAGATGAAATCAGATGTTGTCTCTTGTGTAAACTCAGTATTGCATTTTAAAGTGTGTCTTGGTAGGAAATGTCAGTAACATTTTACATGCATATTATCCACTCTGATGTCAAAAGTGGTAGAAATTTCCTTACATGCTGTTCTGTGAAATGGCCTTCTGATTGTGATACATGAAACATGTACGTAAAATGTTTGTGTAAGACTGCTTTTTGTTTACTGGACCCATATCAGAAATTCTTTGCCAGCGGTTTTCTTCTTTTTATCATACTTTAATATGCTGCTGGCTAATTTCCCTCTGATATCATTCCAGCATATCCTGAGCATTTCAAACATTTTTATTTGGAAACTTTTTTAATTACATTTAAAAAAATTTTTGAAATCTATGATTAATGTTGACATAGAAAGGGCATCTACAACTCAAAATTTTCACCAAAAGCTGCATCAAAGAAATGAGTTGACTCCAGTTTCTTACCTATTGTGTAAACCATTAAAAAACCTCAGAATTCTGGCAGAACTGGCACTACAGTTTCAAGAGTGTTTATGTCTTAATTTTGCTGTTTCTCATTAGAGAAAGCAGAGGAATTCAGTTGCAATCACTTCTTTACTTCCTGTCAGTCTTACACTTTGCATATAAATCTCTCACAGTTTTTGTAAGCTGCCCAACTCTTCCCTTGCCTGCAAATACAAGTTTCTGTATATTTCATCCTAATGAGGCTAAAATGGATATAAGGCTAAAGTTTTTCTTATTTCCTCCTCGTCCCTCCACCCACAACCCACCCACTCACAGTCTGGTTTTGGATCTTTTGAACTATGGGAAGTGGCTAACATAGAGGTTAGTGTATTGGCAAGGCCGAAGACATGTACACTAGCTGGTGCAACACCTGTGTAGTTCAATGTACTTTCCTCTCTCTGAGTTGATGAATTTATTAGATGGGTGCCTAACTCCTTTAGAAAGCTATAAAAGGAAAGGCAAGTAGAGAGAATGAGCACTGTCCTTGCAAAAAGGCTGGTCCTGATATTAGTGTTGTCTTTAACACTTCACTCCCCCATGACTAAAAGGTGAGGAGACTACATGTTTTTTACAGGTCAGAAGAGTTTGTTGTTTTTTTTTGCCCTGTAATCAGTGTTGTGCTATATTTAGCTACTTTTTTTCCAATTTCTGTAATAAAAGGTCTTACAGCAAAAGGGTAATGTGGTATTAGACATGTCTAGGACTACAGTTATTTTGTAAACACACTTGCCAAAATATCACCAGTTTTGTATTGCTCTATGAAGACCTGATAGCAAGGAGGGTATGGCAGCTAAATGTTGCAGTTCCTCTTTAGTGTGAAAGGTTTTGGTGTAACTTTGAAATTTTTATACCTCCACAAATGCACCATGACCACATGATAAAAAGTATTTTCTTGTATACCAGGACCTCTAAAATGATCCAACTGGGTTTGAAGCACATCTTGTACTGAGTGAATCAGCCTTGTGTGCTCTTTCAGAGTTAAAATTTTCATGATTCATCTGTCGATTATTTATCTTTGCATCTCATCATGGGATTTAAAAATGATGGAGACGGGGAAGTAGAACATGGTGGAATGTATCCTGCCTACAAATTTCTAGCAGGCGTTAGTAAAGTTTCATGTGTCGAAGTCATTTGCAGCCAGATCCTCAGAACTCCCACTTTCTGTCACCTAAAGTGAGGTTAGCATTCACATGATGCTTGTTGATGAAGTTTAAATATCACTTTCTCCACACTCTGGCTGATGGAGCTTCAGCTTTACAGGTTAGCTGCTTCAGTGCATCTAGTCAGCCTTTTAGTGGCATGGTAATAGCACGTAATCTTTTATATGGTTCCCTGCTTCACTCAGTTGAAGCAAAAATTGGATCTGGCGTTTTTTTCAAACGTGTACTTAATTTTTTTTTTTTTTTGCTTTTCTTAATTGTGTTCAGTCATTATTGTATTTGGAACACTACACTTATTTTTTTCATTGTTGTTATCATATCATTTCATATTGAGAAAATATGCCCCTGTCTTTTTATGTTTATTTTTTCATATCTTACTGCCATCATTCGTCTTGGTGGTCTGTTCTCAGCATCACTAATTATCCTGTGCCTGTGCCCATTCCTTATGTGTCTCATTGTCCATTCTGTGGATTCCTCTTGTATCATGGTTATCATGTTCTGTATTGGTTTCTTAATTTGTTAAAGGCTGGGTTTTTTAAAAAATATATTGCATGTTATTTGTAATTTGTATTTCTGCTGGTGGTGTTATCACAATAATTTATTGGCAGAGCAGAATCTGGTGGAAAATATGCATGCAAATGGTAAATATCTTTCATTTTCCTGTTTGTTATATTTCAATAATGTTCATTTTTGTAGTATATTCTATATTTATCAATCATAAACACTACAGATGCTTAATGAAATGTTATCAAAATTATTGAAAATCCTGGTGATTTTTCTACATTCATATGTGATTAACATGATTCTTTTACAGGTATGAGATTTTTTTTACTAATTTTAATTTCAAAACAAAATTTTAGTTAATCCTATAGCTGCTATCATTATGTACAGAGAATTCTGTAATCCGACAAGGTTCAATTCATAGGCCATCTAAACAAAATGTATGCTTAGTGACTGGGTGAACAGTGGTTGTGTTGGCATTTACAAAAGTAATACTGATATCACCATGTACATATACTATAGCATTGAGGATCTTTCAATGTTCTCTTGTTAAATTATCCTAAAAGAGGGAAATGGCATTAACGGCTAAGAAAATGCAGACTTACTTTCATGTGGGAGAGGGAAATGAAAAGCTTTGAGAGGCTCATTATTTGTGTCTATCACAATATATTGAAAAAATGTTACAATTATCATTAATAAATGACATAACTATAAATGAATATTTAACTGCTTTTAAAGTTACAGGAAATTATAACAATATGCCATAATCATAAATTTGCAAAGATCACAAACATCTCTTTGAAGATCACAAATGCTTGTGGTGAAGTCAAATGTGTGAAGGTCAGAGAAGTAATCAAAGACTATGTGATTATGATGAGACTAATCCATATGTTAACACGTAGTCCATTCATTATTTATATCTGCAGCTATAAAAGTCCCAGGATATATAATGACAAAAATGTAAGAATCCAGGAGTGGAGGTAGTGTTTTAGTTATCTGGAGTGCATGGATTTTGTTGCCCTGAGCAGTTTGCTTATTCCTCATTTTGGTGGCTGAAGCTTAGTGTCGTGTTTAGCGCAAATTAATAGAAGCTTGCATATTTCTATTCCAAGAAGAAAATGGTCGTTATAGTTGTGAAATGGACTTCCCAAAATTAAGGTGGATTCTCACTTTCCCATACCTGAGCAGGTAGACATGAAATTTAAGTATGAAGACATCCTTGACTTGCTTCACTTCCTCTGTGTTTTACTCCAAGCTACAGTTTAGCATCAGCTACAAGAACTGAGAACTGTTTATGTGGTACACTTAATTTGTGCTTCAGCAAACACTACAAAAAGACTTGAGATGAGCAGTCTTTGCTGCTTTACATTCCTGTAACCTAACAAAATGCCATCTCTGCTACTGTAATGTTCATTCTGTTAAGTATCTTTCACCAAGTTGCAAATGAATAACCTCAAGGAAATTGTCAGTTTAACTGTTTCCTTTAAAGAAGAGTGCTTTTAAAAGAGCAAGAACGTTCATGTAATGTTGCTTATTATATAGCAATGCTTTAATTTAGCTTGGCAACTTCTTGAATATGATGTCTGAAGAAGATCAAGAAAAATAAAGCTTTGAACTTTTCCATTGTGAATGTCTCGAAGGCCTTTCAAAACTATGAAAGAAGTGAAATTTCAAAACCAAACAAAGTGAGGACTTTAGGCAAATGAGTCTCACAGCCTATTGGCAAAGAAGCGTTAAACATAAGTGTTTCATCATGACTAGGGCATGGCATGTGGAAGGGGGAACTAAACTTTCCTTCCAATACATTTACTTCCTCTGATAAATCGGGTCCATTTTTTTCTGAATAGCTACTGGGTGATTAGGGGGAAGGAGTCTTCGGCCACAGTTTGGAGTAAACCTCGAACCAAAAAAGGAATACCAACAACATTCTGCTCCACAGCTCAGTAAATTATAACCTCCAAACTAAAGAGTGACCTCTGAAAATTAATTACTTTTAGTAATGCATGTGGTAGAGGGGGCAGTACTATTCAGAAGGGAAGACCATGCTCTAGTTAAATATTGCACATTTTAATCCTTAGAGGTCGGCCAATCAAACCTATGGAAATCCTTTACTTTGGCCAATATTTTAAGTCTGCTCCATGAACTGGCAGTTCTGAGGAGCTCGCTGACCGTTATTACCAACTTGACTGACATAAAACGAAAGGTAGAGGGATCCGAACAAAGTCCTCATCAAGGACACGTGGCTCGAGGGCTAACTCCCCTTGCAATGACACCTTCGTGTTGACTGACGCATTTCGACAAGCTTCAGTGCGCAAGTGGAATGCCACCTGCACTGTCAGGTAACACTGTCATCTTGGAGCAGCAGACCACGTGAGGTTGCACTATACACACATACACGCACATTAATTGTTTGACACACAGGCAGGGCAGTAGGCCATGGCTTCAGGTCTACCTTTCTTATCAGCTGAATTATCCTTCCACCACAATGGAAATAATCACTTTAAGCGGATCAAACATTGTCCACACTAATTAATTAATACAGACTTGCCGGAAGGACCCGTGACCCAGTGTATAGCTCGATGTTGGAGGTCTGGGTTTTCTAGTTTCTGTGTCGGGAAATGTTTTCCAGAATTAGCTGATTGGTTCTGAGTACGATATTAGTGATCCTGGGTTCAAAGCTGTTTTTCCTTATTGACCAGTTGTACAAGGAAAGGGACATCTCAGAAGTAAGCTGATCTTCTTCCACTCACCTTCCTTTTATTATTATTATTGTCGTTTATGGGTCAGCGCGTGGGAACGAAGAAAAACGAGCGCGCACACACACGGTCGCCAAAAAGCACTCTTTCCTCTTTCTCCTACTTTTTTCTGTTTCTCTCAGGTGCATGGCCGGCCTGTTGACTTGCACTACCGCACCCTGACTAACTACCGGGATTCCCTTTCCCACAATAACGACTTGTTTTCGACGACTGGCACGAGATCCCGAGTGATGTCACTGGCTGGCAATGTGCAGACTGACGACCACCTATCAGCAATGAGTGAAGATATCATTTCATTCGTGACTCCACCATGGCTGGTGTCTGGTAGCTTTGTGACACACCTTTGTCCAACCTTCTGTCCGTCCGTCGGAACAACGTATAAATGTTGCTATTAATAGACTACAGGACCAGAGGAGCCACGCCGACAGAAAAAGAGAAAGTAGTTAACTAACTGCCTGACTACCTGGTGAAAGGAAGAAGATTTGTTCGGTAAGTCAGCTCGTACCCTGAGCATGTATATTGTTTGTGTGATATTGCTTGCTTTGAATCTTGGATTAGCAATGGTTTTCAAAATGGTGTCTTCAAAATGTTTGATTAGACACGTTAATAGTCGTTTGTATCACGGAACTGAAGTAAATTATTTGCAGGACCTCACCTGTGTCGTGTAGGACATGGACAGTCGACTGACATGATTATGAGTGTATACACTGACATATTCTGAGCAACAGGATGTACAGTAACACTGTCAGGGCTTCAGACTGAGACTAGTCTAGCGTGGTGGTGTAATGAGTAGACAGTGTTTATTGTGTTATCACTAGTCTACTGTAGGTTATGTGGTGAGATGAGTAGACAGTGTTTATTGTGTTATCACTAGTCTACTGTAGGTTATGTGGTGAGATGAGTAGACAGTGTTTATTGTGTTATCAGCTAGTCTAGAGTTTAACTGGTGGTGTAGACAGTGTTTTTGTGTTATGAGCTAGTCTAGTGTAGGGCTTATGTGGTGTAATGAGTAGACAGCGTTTATTGTGTTATCACTAGTCTACTGTAGGTTATGTGGTGAGATGAGTAGACAGTGTTTATTGTGTTATCAGCTAGTCTAGAGTTTAACTGGTGGTGTAGACAGTGTTTTTGTGTTATGAGCTAGTCTAGTGTAGGGCTTATGTGGTGTAATGAGTAGACAGCGTTTATTGTGTTATCACTAGTCTACTGTAGGTTATGTGGTGAGATGAGTAGACAGTGTTTATTGTGTTATCAGCTAGTCTAGAGTTTAACTGGTGGTGTAGACAGTGTTTTTGTGTTATGAGCTAGTCTAGTGTAGGGCTTATGTGGTGGGATGAGTAGACAGTGTTTATTAGGGAGAGGAAAGTGGAAGAGTGGTGATTCATTACCCATAAACTGTTTACAATCTTACCAAGCCAACACACTTCCACCAGCCAGTAACAAACACAGACCAACACACGTGCTGTGGTGTAAACTGTTGCTCCCAGCATGCAATGTACATCACCACTCTGTTCAATCTGCACCATTTCCTCCAGATTTCAGCTTGAAGAAATCTTTTCCATGCTTCTGAGAACGAGAATGACAGTTTATAGGTTTCTAAGAATTTTCTCTTTTTTTGTTTGTTTTGAAGATGCCTTTCAGCTGCGTGTTTTCTTTCGTAAACGGAGAATATGATGGTAGAAAAAATGAATAGTGCTCAATCGACTACTCAGTCATCTCTTGTTCTTGTCTATCGATATAAACCGTTTATCAGTTTATATAGTCATTCATCTGTGTGTGCTCATATTTCTCTCTGCTGTCTTTCAGAATTGCTGACTGAGGACAGGGAAGTAATACACTTGTGCCATAAATATGTCTGACATGATTGATCGATCCGCGGTCAAATGATATTTATTCACCTCTGTGTACAACATAGACTAACACAGATTAGCCTTATAGACGTCCGTGATTTCGCATATGAAGTCACGGTGCAAGCAAGCCTCCATTTTCGGAGGAATATTAGTTGCCTTGCTGAATAAAGAACTGTCCATTTAGAGTCTGAAAATGCTCTTCTTTGTAAACGATGAGTCTTCTTCACCAGACATGAAAAATATCGCCTTGACCTCTCAGGTTGATAAAAGTCTGCATCTGATGCAAAAACAGGTAAACTGGCTAAAATGATGTTGGACTTCTCGTGAAATGCACCCACTGTGGTTTAATATTCGCCTTCGACTATTGCAGATTGTTTGTAATCCCATGAACAAATAGTAAATAATCCTGACACAAGATAATCGGTTCCATAACTTCAAAGATGTTTGTCTATTATATTCTATATTACTGCCTCAGGTTACTGTTAATGCCTGAAAAATACTTGGATTTGTTTCGCTGTCGCTGACGTTGATAATTGTTGTTTCAGTAGAAGGAAAACTAAACTTAAAAAGTAGTTTCCACTGAAGTTTTCGACATGTATCCATACACCTTCTTCAGCAACTAAAATCTAAGTGACAGGTGAGTTCAGTGCACACCACGATGAGATAAACTCAGGGCATGTAACTGAATAAATTTGTTGTAGACTGCCTCCTGCTCTTTCTAAGTGTATTATAAAAGGAATGTGATACGGTACTCTAAAAAATAAATGATAAATGTAGGAAACGATATCTTAGCATAGATATCATGTAAATTCCAACCTTTGATTAACATGTTCATAATACTAGACTACTCTTCTTGTTGCAGATCACTTTATGACAGCTGTCCGGGCAACATGGCCTCCTCGTTGTTTAACGGTAAGACTCCAGTCTGGTATTTCTTGCGAAACATGTCTGGAAGGACTCCAGGGTTGTCTGAGACTCAAGTGTCTTTGTGATCCCGTTAAACATCAGCTAGAGCTGTCATAAATATGAGCAAAAAACTACTGTATACAAGTATTTTTTCTGTGGTAATGGGAGGAGAGTGTTTGTGCATGCATTCAGTGTTTGGAATAAAGGAAGTTCATTCTCAAGTTCTTGACACAACTTTCATGTATGTCATCAATGACAGGGAGAACTCTCGAGTTCATTAGGTGAGGCAAACATGTCAGGTCAATCTTAATCTGAATTAAGGTATGTTTGTTAAGAATGCTTGTCGGATGTAGTTTATCATTTTATTTTTTATGTGTATTTTATATCCGTTTCACTTGTTTCTTCAGGGTCGTGTTCGACGATTACAATTCCATGTGAAGATGGCATGATGTACATAGACCCGTGTAGCTGTGTACATTTCTACATATGTGCAAGTCGACAAACTATAGTTAAACAAGGATGTCCACTGGGCACAGAGTTCAATCAAAGCGCCTGCGGGAGAACTGATGAAGTGAAATGTAATGTACAGGAGCCATGGCAACGGTGCCGAAATGGTGTGTATACAAAGTACAACTGAGTCTTCTCTCAAGACGAATTTGTCCCATGGGATAACTGTGATTATTAAGTTGTTGTAGGAAGCGTATCTTACAAAGATGTAATGTTTTTATTTTTAACAATTAGTAAGAATATGGCATTATGTGATTGATTTGATTCTGTTTCTAAATATGCTATCGTTAGTTGATTAATTAAGTTGAGCACTTTGTCAGATCCGATTAGCTTACAAGGTCAACCTTTATTTTCAGTGCAAGGTTCAAAGTCCAAAGAAGAGCTTAGGAACCAATGTCTTAATGCAAGCTCGTCATCGTCCTCATCATCGTTATCGTCATCGTCATCAGAAGGGGGAAATGGCGGTGCGATCGCTGGAGCGGTCATTGCTGTGCTTCTTGTCGCCGTGATTGTTGTTGGTGTTGTTCTCTACGTGAGGAAGAGAGGAAATCCAATTAGGTAACACAGGTTTACGGTAATTTGACTAATTAAGGGAATGATGATGAATGCGAAAATACAATGTTTGAATAATGTGTTTACACCTGTAAAGACTCATCCACAGTGTGAGACGTGCTGAGATTCACATGCATTCACACACATTCACACATACAGACCAATGAACATCAACGCCTACATCACAATATAATTAAACAAATAAACTTTTACATATCCATAGACGGAAGAAGTGACCCTACTAAACCGCCTTTACCGAGGACCAATACAGGCTGACCATAGCTGTTGGTCGAGGGGATAAATGAATGAATACATGTACATAATATACTTCTATATTATAGATGTGTATACACATAGCAATGATAGCATCACATGACATCCACACACACACACTTCCGTTCTCATGTGACATGCGCACACTTGCTTTCTTCCAGGCACCTGAAGGTGACGTCTTTGTGGCGGAGAAAGACAGAGACCGTCATCAGGGAGAACAAGGGCGTCACTTCCCCTGTTGCACACGTCAGCGCCGCGCCGTCAGAAGAGGAAGTGTACGCGTGTATTGATGACGCGGTAAGAACTGTCTTATGACCTTTGACTTTACATATAGGCCTATTATAGGGCATCGAGTTCTGGTTCCACTACAGTCTGTTTCCTGCAACTAATGTTGATTCTGTTGCGGCTTGTATGGTGTTGCTTATGCCGAGGGTTCGTTATTCTCGTGATTCCCTCCCATTTTATCCCCCTCCCTCTCTCTGTCTCTCTAATTTCTGTTTCATTGTCTCTATATGTGTAAGACTGTGTATGCATGGATAATCCCACGATAGATATTTCTGATCTCAGGACTGTTTGGCTTATGTCCATGATGTTTGTAGCCCTACAGATTGCAAACGAAAGGTAATTATTCGTTCGGCAGTTAGTAAAATAGTATTGGCTCCTAAACTCAATAATGAAAGTTTTGGGGTACCCGGGTAAATCTTTAATGAATATCTATTGGTTTCAAAAGGCCATGTGTCGCGATGAAGACCTGGTCACATCAACACCGCCAAGGGCTCGGCCAAACGTCAACCCCAACCAGAACACCTACACGGTCGTCGCAGCTGGCGGCACAGGGGGAGGCAACAGGCAGGATGTGGCTCACTTCACGCCGGCCATCGCTGGCCCCACGATCCAGATAGAAGTGACCACAGACGAGCCGTGTCCGTCCAACTCACCTCTGGAGGACCAAATTGACCGCAGCAATAGAGATCGGTGGAGAGCTGAAGGAGCTGGTGAGAGACCTGCAGAAACTATCCTCCTTGACCCTCAACAATACCTTGTGCCCCGCCCGATCACTCTTGGCGTGGGAACGGGCGAGGGGAGATCTACCATCGACCCACCCTACTACGAGCTTGAACATGGTGGACACGAAGACCCTATTTATGCCAATGACGTGGATAACTGATAGAATGATTTGTAGAAGGTAGTTATGTGAGGGACGTGAATAACTGAAAACAGGAATGATTTGAACGTAGTTACGTGAGTGACGTGGATGACTGATAGCAGGAATAACTTGCAAGCCGTAGTCAGCACAGCAAGGTGAATAACTGTGATAGGAGTGATTCTCCCTCCGCCCTCAAAACACAACGTGACGAGCGAGGCGCGCGCAACCTTGACAGCAGGAGTGACGGAACGGGTATAGGTACTTGGACTTGAGGAGAAACACGAACCAATACCTGGAGTACAGTGAGTCCTTTGTTGTAAACCGCCACCTGACGACTGTTGCTGTGTATTAACATTACTTTATGAACTGAGCTCCACTGGTGCCGAGCAATCTCCAATGTGATGATCTCTGTTTACTTTATAATAAAGAGGTACAATGCATACCCGGAATACAAGTGACTGGCTTGAGAGTTTTGCAGGTGTGACTAGTGTGGTAAAGTGCATGTCTTGCAGAGCTTTGATATTGTTTGTGTGTGTGTGTGTGTGTGTGTTTATGTGTGCTTGTGCCTATGATTTGTGTGCTGATGTTGCTTTTTATGTAAATGAGTAAGATTTTCTGCACCTCTGAAGGTAGAGGCCATCTTCTCTCATCATCGGTGACTTAATCACCACACCAGACACCAAACATCTTCCACGTGCACACACTCACACAGTCTCTCTCTCTCTCGGTGATCGAGTTTTGTTCACAATCCTCGTCATACTTCGAGAAAAGTCGTGGGTGCCTCGGCTAAACATAGAATAGTTTTTTTCCTCAATAAAGGTTAATATCTGACGCAAAACCAATGTCTCTAATTAAACAAAGATGTGTATTTCCCATTTCCATCCAACTATTCAATAACAAGAACAATATGTAATGGAAAGAGGTAAACGGAAAATTAAAACGACGATCAAAATACTCTTCCTCGCTACTTGTTGACAGGGACTCGTGTTTTGTGATTTTTTTGTTTCTCCTTTTTTTTATTGTCATTATAACTTGTTACCAGATGTTCATAAAGTTAACAGACCGTATATGATCAATTCTGCTGGCAAAAATTTGAACTAACCAATCGTAAAATCAATGTTTGGTCAGAACAGGGAAGTGTGGCGGTGTGACATGTCACGTGGTTATGACTCACACAAAGTCGGGTGGAAGACGGGGTCTCTGGGGCGAGTGGTCGTGGTTTTACTTTCCTCAAACTTTCCTTTTAGCTAATTCACAAAGGTCAGAACAGAAAAAAAGTTTCTCATTTTAAAAAAGGCTATCATATTGCGTGTTATAATGAAATTGTTCTGTTTCGATATGGTCTTTCTCGCGTTCACTCCTCCTTTCTATCTCTCCTTCTCCTTCCCTCTCTCTTTCACGAGTATATGACCGTAAATATGTATGCATGAGGTCAGGATTTGCTGTTCGAGGTTGAGATCTCGTCATGCACGTTTTTTTTTTTTTTATTTCTGCGTGTCGCATTTGTTTACACGGCCGGTTGTTTACCCGGGATATGGCCTTATTGCTGACTCGGCGTTTGAACACCAATTTCCGCCTTCCTTTTGTCTCTCACTCTCTCTATTACTAGGAAGTCTCCTGCCTATCATGTTGCTCTTTTCCTTGTAGGGATCAAATAGCAGAAGAACCCTGGTTTTTCCTCCAATTTGCTGTCAGCAGTCTATAGGTCAAGGGTCCCATAGTTTAGTGACCATAGTGACTGGTCGGTAAGTGGTTCACCACCTTTAGGGAACTGAACGTGGAAGACAGAGTGCAGCAGCCTCCATCACGTCTTCTCTGTGTGTGAGTGCACGCCTTCGTGTTTGATATGTATGATGAACTGAAGGACTCATCCAAGCATGCACCAATCACACCCTTACACACTCGCACGCACATATTCACACGCGCGCTCTCGACTTCACACACGAAGGGTCGACCAGGGGTCGAATGCACATCATGTCACTAAGCAGGACAGGAGTGGCAGGAATGACAGAGAGGCAGGAATGTTTCGTCGTCAAGAATATTGAGGACCGCACCCTTGTAACCCTGTTTGACAGCACTCTGCATATTACCCCTCGGGTAGGTGCGTGGGGTCTGTGGGTATCGTGACCTCCGGGTCACCAAGAGTTAAAAGTTTGACAGACACGGAGACAAGTGGTGTTGTTTGTCAGTATGTCTGTAAAGTTTGATGTGAGCGAGAGTTACTTGTCCTTACTTGAGGTAAACAAGACCAAGACTAGGCGGTTGTGTGCTATCAGTGAGATGGCATCGTAGTTTTGAGCATTTAAAATGTGTTTTCACAAGATTAAAAAAAAATATAGGTAGGTTATCATATTAACAATTAACTAACTACTGAATAAATTATATACTAACTACCGGCGAACCTAAGACTAAGTCGTAGACTAGTACATATATATATATATTTGGGTTTGGAGGTGGCACAATTTCAGAAAGTGGTACTCGTCTGGAAAAGTTTGAAAAATCGGGGCTAGATGGTCAACGTGAAGCAGGTATCTAAACTGTTAAGTCTTAACCATTTGGTTAGCGCTTAGCGAGTGCTGTGCACCCAGCCTCTGACCTAGAAATGCGATAGCTCAGACAGGAAGTTGCTGATGCTCACGGATGTAGGGCAGTTATCCCACTCCAGGGCACAGCGATGCATGTTCTGCTATGAATTAGTTCAGTTCAAGACGCAAACTTATCCCGAGTAAATGCCTGTCGGCTTTTTAATAGTGTTGTAGCTATTCAAAAAATGAAATAAAATAAATAAATAAAATTACACTCGGCGACCTGCAGTGTGGTGGTGGCTAACACTGATACATCTGGGACGACACCATGTTGCAAGGAAAATACTGAGAGCTGTGAGAGCTGGTAAGTCTCTGAACTTGCTTCCCTGATTGTTCACAGTTAATGTAGAGGTAGACAAATGATACAAACGATACGTTTCGCTCGTTTGCACTAATTTATTTTAATATTTTTTCAACGTTTCTAGACTTTGCACACTCCCTGATTCAAACTCGAAGAGGAGACATGACAACATGGACAGTTTTTAACGGTAAGGTGCAAACAGCGAGAAATAATGGAAGAGAGAAGAGAGAAAGACGGATGGATATATAAAATGGATGGGAGTGAGGTAAAGGAGGGAAAGAATAAGGGATGGAGGCTGTCACACATATCTCGCCACTTTGTTTAATGTTAAAGTATGCAAGCTGTGAGTACATAATACGTGTTTTCTTTCTCTTACATTTGACAATATTTGTCGCCACTGAAGAGGAGACAATGAAGCATTGCATGCAGGATGACCAGCTGTCTGGTCTGTGACCGGACGAGTCAACTTACAACAGTACTATCTCCTTTGCTAAGTTAGCTGAGTTTCTCAGTTCTCGCTTCACTCTGATTGGAATTCGAACCTTCCACAGACAAAATTGTTATTTAAAAATAAACATCTGAAAATAAAAATTGTCACGCTCTCAGAGTTGTCTCATACAAAGAGGAAAACAGCCGGGCATCGTGCTGGCATACAAACAAAAAAATTTCCATCAAGATTAAGTTGCATCTTCAAACTTCAACTTTCAAACATAGCAAATCTTTTCAGTCTCTGGTGCTGTGCCCCGGGAACCAACAATCATCGACAGCGACCAGACCCTCCCAGCCCATGGTGGCCATGTCGGCAGAATCAGTGGCTCTGTATTGGGGTGTGCTGTCTTCTTCGGCGTCATCGTTTCCATCGGTATCATTGTCGCTCGGGACTACTACCGCAAAAGGTGCGCACATAAGCTCTAGAAAGAAAGAAGAGGGGAAAAAAAAGAGGCGAGGTCGTCCATTTGCCATTTTCTCTCCATTTTTCGGTAGTCAGTCCGTAGACTTACTCCGTAGACACAAAATTTATCATGCAGTTCTCTCTTTTTCTCTCTCTCTTCAGGCTGATGAGGAATGATACTTCTACTCTCAAGAATGTGACATTTCCTGACGACGGCGTTGATAACAAGACTCACACAACTGTAGAGGACACCAACGACGGGCAACCTGTGATGCCATCACCAACCTTTTGCGCGAGGTCCAAGGCGTCGACTGACAAAACAAGAACAATCGAGAATCTTCCGACGGATGGTGCCGTGTTTACGAAAACATTTTGAAGGAAACTGTACTAGAGGCCAAGGAAATCATTTATGAGGATATAGTAAAGACAGAGAGCGAAACTAGTGAAAGTGCTGTATATACACGACAACGCTTTTCAGAAGTCTCGATGTCGGACCCTCCATACCTGTCGATGGAACAGAATTGTCTTGAGAGTGGATGGTCAGGAGCAGCGCCTGATGGTCGAGAAGACTTATATATTCATCCTATACCTGACCGTCATTCTGTGGACACCACGGTTGGTGGTTATGCCGAGTGTTCTTTCAATACTATATAAAAATTATATTTGACAATTCTCGTGGCCTTTGTGTGTGAATAATGTTCGCTTTAGCTTCCTAAAAATCTTTTCGTCGTGAAGATTATAGGTTACGGCTAAATATTTCTATGGAAAATGAATGCATGTGCATCGTGATTTTGTGTGTGTGTGTGTGTGTGTGTGTGCGTATTTGCGTATGTGTGATTGAATATCTGTGTGTACATATCATGGGTTTACATATTAAACACATCATGCATTTCCTATGTGCAAGCTTGTGTATAGTATGTGTGAGTGAGAGTGTATGTGTATATTTGTATGTAAGAGTGCATGCATGTGTATATTTTAAGTTCATGTATGTTAAGTGTGTAAAAATGTGTGTTATGTGTATGTTTGGATGTGTATATATATATATATTTTTTCATGTGTATATTTCATATTTTAATGTGTATTTATGTGTGTATATGTATACGAATTTCTATCTTTGTATGTAAATGGATATGTGTCTATTTGCAAATATATATGTGCATATTTTCATGTATTTGAATATATATTGTGTGTTCGTTTGTGTGCCAATGTGTGTGCCTGTGTATATGCTTCTTTGTATGTGTATATGTGTGTGCATATATGTCTACATATATGTGTGTGTGCTTGTGTCTGTGTATATATATATATGCATGAGTAAGTATGTGTGTAAGTGTTTTTGTCTGTGTGTGTTTCAGTGTCAATGTGTATATGTGTATGTGTGCGTGTGTGTATGTGTGTTTTGCAACCAATCACAGTAGATAAGTGAGCACACGCCATTACGAACACAGAACGCAACAAAAAGTGTCGTCGTATGTATGACGTTGTATGACGTCATTCCGTATGTATGACGTTGTATGACGTCATCCATGTTCATTTCCGTCTCCATTTGTTTTCTTCAAAATTTCTCCTGAAAGTGCATGGCAGACTTCCATGGATATTATTCAGATGGAAGTAAGTTAAATTTATTACAAAATTATTGACAAACGCTCAAGAATATATGTTGTTTCATAATAAAAGCCAAACATGCAGGAGACAACAAGAGGAGTCTCAGTCAATCATATAAAAACAGAAAAATTTTAAGAGCTACCTTTCCGACCACATGAGACGACCGCGACAATTCACTCAAAAGAAACCTACTGACAATTTCTTTTTTTCAAGACAAAAGCGTTTCTTTGTAGTTTTTTCGTAATTTATTTTCGCGTAGATTCATATCAAAGTACTAAGTCGAAATTCTTCGAAATTAAGCAAGAAAAAAAAAAGTGGGGAGAGGGGAGGCGGTACATATAAAAAAAAGTTTCCTTAAGGGTTTCGTATCACGTGACTAGTTCTGTTTTCCATCTTCTTCATCTATTCCTTCTCCCTCTCTCTTCCGTTCGTTTCATCCTAAACACTCACAATCTTAAACGTAGACCCTGTCTCATACCTACATCCGTTTCGTTTTTAGCTGGTGAGTGGTGTTTAGCCTCGCACCATGGGGACGTGAGCGAGCAGGGCGACTGCCTGCCGGAAGTTGGGGGCTTGACCTCGTGGGCTGTCGGCGCCATGGCCAGCGGCCACTCGTGCTACGAGTACCTGGACCAGGTGAAAGCCGAGCTGGACTACCAACGCGCCCTGGTGCATTCCACCCTAGAGAAGTTCGGCGTCTCGCTAGACACCCCCGAGGAGGGGCCGGACTCTGCCAGGCAAGAGCCACTGACCTCTGATTTCTCCGACATCCCGGGTACCTCTGGCCTGGGGATGTCTCACAGGCGCCACAGGCGTCGTGGGTTGAAGAAAAAGAAACGCAACAAGCGACGGAAGAGTGCAGAGGAAATGCCTGTGACCGTTCGCCCTCCGCACAGGCCCAGGTTCTCCCTCGGTAACCCGTCGACCTCTCAAGAAGAGGAGGGGGAAACATCGTATTCGGGCAAAGAGACGAGCAGGCCGATGCACGGACGTCGTTTCCTGCAGCCGCCATAACGATCTTGTCCACAAACACCACTCTTCGTCACGATGTCAGCGCACCACCAGCGTCTTCAAAGCGGTGGAACGAAATAGAAGACATTTAAAAAAAATTAGCAGCAGCATTCAATCGTTTAAAATGTATTTCCTCCGTGGCTTTAGTGCGCTGTAGCAAGCACACGTTAAATAAAGCTGCTACAAAGTCGTCGCTGTTGCTCATACATGTAAGTCGGTGTTTTTAGAGGGTTACCACCGTGACAACTTCGCAAACATAGCGGATGCCCACTTTCTTGTGTCTGCCAGTGCGGTGTTGACACCAAGACCACCCAGTCTGTACCGTCACACAAACTTGTGTTGCTGTTAGCGGCAGCCAGGTGAATAAACAATACATGAACACCAGGCTCTTTTTAGACCTGGTTTGTGGCCGCAGTCAAAGAATTCCACCTGTGAACGTAACAAAACTTTTTCCTCGATGCAGCTAAATGTGTTTCAGATAGTGGATGAATCACTCGCCCGCCTTTGCTTATATATCTATATATAAGAGCAGAGTTTCAATGATTTTTTTGTTGATTTTTGTTTGATTGCTTGGGATGGTTTAAAATTTTATTTGACAGCCCATTTAACAACAGGTCTAAATATTAAGAAAGAAAGGATATCTATATGAAAAATCGCGATATTTTACATTCTTGTTATTTGATTCCTCTTTGCGTTTTTACTCATCGTCAGTGCTGTTGTTTGTTCTTTTGTATTTCATATGTAAGTTTGCTTTCGTCCCTTTGTCTATGTGTCGTTCTTATTCTTAAAAGCTAAAAGCACGCTCATTTGAAATGTGAGTATGCACTTTACAAATATTTTGCATTTATTTATATATTTATATTTATGCGCTGCTGCGTATTCTAGTAATCAGGGGACGATACTGGATAAAAAAGCGAGGCATACGGTTATTTCCCTTTGACCGTGAATCGTGATGACGCCGCTGACCACGACCCAGGCTGAGCTAGACGAGAAGCTGTTAGAACTGCTTGTTGTCGTGTATTTACTATGCAGACACAAACAGCTTTCATTTACTTCCCTTACTGACCATGTTTACATGAAGAAACAGATTAAATGGATTAAACATAAGACCGACTAGAGAGCATAAAACTTTAAAAAATTAAATATAATAAAATAAAACAGACAACATGCACCGTAAAAATCAAAGAGGCAACTCAAAATAAAAATATCGTTAAATAACAACAAAAACCTTTAAAAAAAAAACACCCAAAATGAATAAAAGCAAAACACACCTAACCACACGTGAGTGAGAGAGAGAGAGGTACGGGTGGTTACCAAAATTGCAGCTAAGAAGATAATAATCAAAGGAAGAGAAGAAGAGGGCAAGCACACAAGATGAGGAGCAGAAGCAGCAGAAGAGAAGGAGGAGGTATGCTGGGGGCGTGACAAGCACAAAGCAGGCCTAACTGTCGTTATTTTGCAGTTGTCTCTACCGTAAAGATAGTAACCAGAGTAATCGATCATCTCTTGCAAGATGTTGCCACCAAATTGTCTTTTAATTGCCCCTTAATCGCTAACCGACCAGTGTTCGCTGGTGCCTCTTACCGGGTAGTCGCTACACTATAATTACGTCATCAGCCATCACTGATAAGGAGGCGCGGAGGAAAAAAGTGCCTCCCTCACGATTTTCTCCCCGTTTTCTTTCTTTTTTTCTGAAGGAAGATGATAAATGAAAGGGATTTTGCGGAGAGTTATTCTAAACTAAGGGAGGTAACACAAATTAAATGAAAGCTCTGAAGAAAAGGAGAGATGGAGAACGGGGGTGGGAGGGTGTGGAAAAACAGCCTGATCTCTTCTTTCTCTCTGTTGCGTCTATCATGGCCGCAGCGCCACCTTCGTCACGTGAAATCGCGTGAAACCCCGTGAGCGAGGGGTTGTGGAGGTGGGGGGCAAACGTTAACGAAGAGGGCGTGCGCCCTGCTGCTGTGCGCATGCGTGAACAATGCCGAGACTCATTACCGCCAGATGGAGCATACTAATTACCCAGCGTGACGTCACTCACCCGCTAACATCGCATGACAGAATTTGGCTGGCAGGACTAATGGGAGGGCGGTGAGCTTCTTTTGTCACGCCGCGGCCTAAAGTGGGCCAGTCCTGGCCCCCCGTTTGCGGTTGTTCCTCCCTCTGCCTCCACGGCTGTTCTCCAAGCCTCGACGGAGGATCAGCTTGCAGTCGGCCCCATCAGCCAACGGTTCCATCGCCGAGCATTGTCTCCTCATAAGCCACAGATAGATGGTTCGATAGGTCCCCTTCACTGTCACTTCTATGTGTAGTATATTACTACTGTCGATACAGTATTAATATTTCTTTGGCGTTGATAAATACCATTTTCAGACAATACATTATCAATGTGTTTGTGTGTTAGTATATTAAGTGTTTGCTACTTCAGAGTAAGGTGTCTGCAAGATATTTGTTGTAATATCATGTTCAGTCTCCGGCACCAAGCAATTACTCTAATTACCAAGGCAAAAAGTTTCAGGTTAACAGAAGAAGACATGCATCTTTTATATCTCCTTCCTGAAGATTACAGCATTACCAGCAGCTATGTCTTCCGTCTCTCCACACCCACCTCATTTAACCAAACGATTTTCTCTTTATAAGAATTTGAGGGATTAGGTTTTAGTGGTGGCCGTCATATTGTTTAAGTATCACCTATTATATTGACGGGCTTGTTAACTTCCTTAGCACACTAGAAAACAGAAAAAAAGAGAAGAAAAAATAATAAAAACTAGGAAAATAGAAAGAGAGAACGAAGGAAAAATAGATGACAGCAACTACCACAAAAACATCGTGGGTAAATTTTTTTTTCTTTCTCTCTCACGCACACACACACTCTCTCTCTCTAGAAAGATAGGCGCACACTAAAGTGGAGATATGAGAGGTAGAATTAGAGGACGAGAAGGAGAAAGGGAAAAAATGACAAGGTTAAAAGAGAAATCGCTGCAAATTGTGGGCTGTAAATCGTGATATTCATCACTAGCGCCACAAATGAGGTTCCATTAACTGCTGCACGTATCTCTCTACACCGTTTATCGCCTCAACTGCCATCTCAACCGCAGCTTCAACCTCAACCTCACAACCTCACTTCACTGCTTTTGCCAGAGATCAGCAAAGCGCCTTACAATGTCCCTTACTACCTCCTCTACATCTGCAAAGTCGAAGCATGATACATGTAGTTGGTTCCCTGATCAGGCGAACCCAAGTCCATCACATATTTAAAGGCTAACCTGAGAGTAACATAATCTACATCTGTGTAGGTTAGGTTAATTGAAAACTATGTATTACTAAAAAAAAAAAAAAAAAAAAAAAAAAAAAAAAAGAGTCTGGGCAATAAATTATTCTGATAACGAAATATCATGCTGTTTTTCATTTTTATTTTGGGGGAAAAAAAACCCCCTCAGTTTCTGTCACGTGTCAAATATCGGCTCGCTGGTTGGACAAAACCTCATTAACATATGCTCAAAGCTTTTCTTACTGCTCATGAATTCTTTTATTTGATTCTAGTTTATTCTTATACTCTTTTATGTTAATTTGCTTTTAAGAAGTGCACAGGTGGGTTGACCTAAACGCTAGTGACGCCCCCGAATGCTGTTGCTAATGAAAGAAACACAGGTTAATGAGATGTTAATTACTCAATCAACGAACGTACTCTGGTGACATCACTAGAAAAGAGGTTTTCACTATTGTGCAAAATCCAGGTGAAAACCGAGCCTTTGTAAACTTTGCATCTCCTCAACAGATCTTAGTTTTTTTTTTGGGGGGGGGAAATGGTATCTTTTAATTAATTAACACATTTGAACATAATTTTACACTCTGGCTAGCCTTTAAGAATTACCTTTTTTTCAATCTTCAATAAATATGGCCTTTATTATACCCTCTATTTTTTTTTTTTTTTTTGTGTCTAGCACATTCCTTCACTCAGTCACACTTTCACTCATTCAAACGGTAGTAAACTAAACAGCCACTGCCCCCTACTTCCTTAGGGTAGAGGCGACCTGGCTGGGCACAGCCACACATCGGTTGAGATCCGCGATTGCGCCCAAACTGATTTCAGTCTCCGCCAATTATCAGACTAGAATGACACATTCCATTTGTGGTCTGCCAGATGTTATTACTCATCTGTCGGCCAGGGAATTTCTGACTTGTCCTTAACCCCACTTGCAGGCTGTGGGGCTGAGTAAGTGTTGGTCGGGAGAAGGGGCAGACCCTACCCATTCTTCGCTACCCACCAACCTCGTTTCTGGAGATGTTTTCGTTAATAATCTCCCTTGATTATTTCAGATAAAAAGTTTGTTTGCTTTCTCTTTGTTTTCCGCCCAGCTTTGCACCAGCTGGGGATGTATAAAGATCGTAGACCACCACCCATCAACCTTATCAAGACCTTCTTCGAGTGTTAGCGGCCACTTACCCTTATGAAAGTAGGAAAACAAATAAGATTTTGTAGAAAGAAAAAAAAAAATAACCCACACACACACCAAGCAAAAAACGATGGCATGAATGTCAAAGAAAGCAAGACAGGCACAAAAACGAACAGAAAGAGTTAAATAAAGAAAGAATGACAGAATCAGTAAGAACACTAAAGTAAAGACATACCTGTCATCACAATCAAGATAGTGTAAATATATTAGACGACAGAAAAATAATCTGCTGATAGTTTTGTAATGAAGGAGTTAGTGAAAAATAAAATTTTAAAATCAGCAAAAAAAGAAAAAGAAATCCCCAAGGAACACAAAACATTCAGTCTAAGAGTTTATCCTGCAAGACACAAGAATCAGGGTTCTGTGTGGACAAGAAATGTCAGTAAGTCTATGAGCTGAAAGTGTCTGCCAAACAAATGCTAGTGACTGAGGATGTTGAAGTTTGTATAAAGCTGATGCTGCGAGGCTGATCCTGTGATACGCTTCGTCTTCTCATGTCGAATGTGTTCATCTTTCATCACGAATGTGAGTGGCACCCTAATCCACATTCATTCCTGTCCGTGGTTAGAAAATCGTGGACTCATTAAAGCTGCTGGCGAATCTGTTGTGAATTCATACTGAATCCCTCGTTGACCAATCTGTGTTTTTAATCCCTGCTGGATGGCTGCTGGCGACTCGAGGTTTTACATACACGAGGGCCTGGTCTTGACAAGTCTGTGTTCTGAATATATAAACTGGGTAGTTGTTGACAAATCCGTGGTTTGAATCAACGGTGGATCGCTTCTGGCTAATCCATGTTTTTTTTAAGTATATGGAATCTATGTTGTATCGGTTTTAATGATTTTCCTGCTCCATCCATTGACCCAGCAGCGTTTTTATTTTTCTCTTTCTCTCTCTCTTTCTCTCTCTCTCTCACACTCTTTTAGATAGCAACAATATGTTTGTATGCCAAGCGTTCGTGCGACACGAGTTGTAAGGTTGTCCACACTGTCATCAACCTTCTCTTCATGGACGCACATGTACAATCATAATTACAACAACAACTTAAAAGGAAAAAAAAGAAGAAACTATTGATGAACACTCAACAGATGGATTATACTGCAGAGCGAGTATCAGTGAGAGAGGGCGAGTTAAAGAAGCGAATCAATGAAATAGTTTAAAAAAAAATGAGATCACACGCAAAGAGGGGACTGGGACTGGGTCCTTTGGTTTTGAAGTTCCCTGGTGAAATGTCTTCCTTAATCAGAGAAGCTCATGACAACAAAAACGATAACAAAATACAAAATTTTCTCCAAAGCTCTCCTCTTCATTATATAAAAATGTCATTTTTTTCTACACTGGCTGAGTGTAAACATTATGATTATTGAACTAAATTGTGTTTAAAATATTTTATTAGTTTCCAATTTCACATACTCCTAACCTTCTGCTTTTGATTTCAACATAATCTTTTTTTTTTAACTGAAAATTAATTGCTCACTTTGATTTATCTTGTAGAAAGTGATCATGCAAGAATTCCTTGCTTTTAAAACAATCTTAAAACCTCTCAAAATCTCTCAAAGCTATTGGAAAATATCAAAGAAAGTTTTTCGATGTTTTAGTTTCTTTCTTCTTTCGTTTCTCACTTTTTTTTTCTTTTTTGATGTTGATGATAGAACGCTTCATTAACCTTCAGAACACGTAATAGTGAAAACATGTCGTTCCAACACATCTAACTAAATTTAAATACATACCAAATTTACGAAATAGTTGTGCGTTTCTTCTTGAAAAGGATTTCAAATTTTTGTCCATTAACGAACTCCTTTATCAGGGAATGTCTTCCACGGAAGAGGCAGGTCCGCCGCACTGTTCATAGTTTCTGTACTATTATATCTGTTCTATGTTCCTGATGAAAGGTAGCATTCCACTCGACACTTGAATACAATTATTCTTATTCTGATCACCTTGAGGATAGGTAGTTCATCCTAACAGTTTTTACGATCTGCTGTGTCTCTGTCTCTCTCCCTTGCTAACCCTTATTGTTACCCTCGTAAATAAAGATTTGTCATTTACCATTCCTCGTGACGTAGGAGTAGTACGTGATTCAACTGAATCGACTGAATAATTATTGCCAGTCCTTCCTTCCGTTTGCATGTGGTCATATGTAAGCGAGTGCTGTATGACTTCTCAGATCTGCGACTCCAACTGTCACCAAACCTTCACGCTCGGCTAACGTCGAGACAACGAAGTTCGTGGCACGTGCAAGACTGGGTCCGAACCCTCGGAAGAAATTCTCTCTCGTTTCCTTGCTCGGCTCCCTCGCTCACTCCTCCTCCTCCTCTCACCGTGCAAATGACCATCGCGGGATTTCCCGCCCTTTGACCCGGCGTGCCAGCTCCAATCGCCACTTCACCGGGCCAGTCGTCAGAGAGACTAATGGACTCGGGTCATCCTCTCTTGAACCTGCAGATAGATAATAAATGTCTTGATGGTCAGTTTGCCGACCTTTGTGGCTCCTTTCCCACCTGCTCATCCCTGCACGCTGCGCCAAGAGTGTGGACAGGCTGCGCGGAGGCTTGAAAGGAAGGAGGGGAGAATGGAGTTGGAGGGAGCGGTTAATGTGGTGGTGGTGGTGGTGGTGGTGGTGGTGGTGATGATGATGATGATGATGACAGTTTTCTTAGGCTTTTGAGAAGTTGAAGTGACATCAAGACATCATTACAAAATAAATAAATAAACGTACCCAAATAAAAAAAGCAGTTAAAATAAAATTAGTTTATAAAGATATGTGCCTGAATTATCATGATTATTTGAACGTTTCTATAAAAGGTTCATACGGTAAACAACAATTAGTCTTTGTTTCTGTGTGTAAGGATGGTAAAACTATATTGAATGGCCTCTCCAGTGGGATCCCGAGGGTTTGTCAGCTGAAGCCCGGGGGACAAGCAAAGCCAAATGTGGCCTCGGTCACTTCCAGTTATAATGCTTGCTCATTGTGTCGAAGACCAATCAAAGAGAAATCTATGACACTAAACTAATTTTAGCGGTCAATCAAAAAGTATGCTCAGTTTTAATTAAGGGTGTGAATATTGTGAAAATACGAAGCTTGATCAAACAGCATAAAACCGTAAACAAGGGAAGTTTGTTTTGATAAACATCTTATTTACACTAAAGCAGCATAAAAAACTCGAAAGGACCCTTACATCATTCAGTGGCCGAGGGGTCTCCCTCCCGGTCCCTCCCACACACACGGTGCTAACAGCTGAAGTTTGCTGCCAGTCAATCTCAGAGATCGAAAACACGAATGCAGGAAAGTTCCTTTTATGCTAATTTCCTGTTACACTGTTCCTGCTCTTGTTATCATTCATCTTTTGCACGTCGCTGATGAAAAGAGAGGACGCGAGGGCGAAAGGAGGATCAGAACCTAGCAACGTAAGTATAAACACGTAACAACGTAATTGCTGTACCTAGCAACGGAATTATAATTACCTAGCAACGGGAGATTATGCTCAATAAACGATATTATAATGATGATTACAATTTTTTTCCCAAAATACAGGATCAAAATCGTTAGTTTTTACTTTTGTCATAATACCTGGATACAAATATTAACGGAAACTAACGATGCAGGAGTTTGAATGTCGACATGATGCTCAGTCATGCGTTGTGCAGCTGGCCACAGATTGAATAGAATTTAAACAGCCCCAGTTAACGGCCACAACACCCGTGGTAGTCGCAGCACACGGGGAGATGTAACATATGCGATGGAATGACAATAACACCGGGGTTTTACCCGATCGGGTCTTGAGATAGGGTCCCGGGTGTCTTTGCTCGCTGATGCAGAGGCAAGTCGAGGGCTGAAGAACCGATTACCCAAAACGATTTCGTGCGAGTGTGTAAAGACCGAACTGTGAGACAAGTTCGCGCTTCAACAGCTCAGTGTTTCCCTCCACCCGGTGGTGACAAGAATCTACTCGCGAAAAAAGCAGGGAATATTTTTTAATATTTTGTTTCGGTTTGTTTAGGGGGTTGATCCCACCCCGCATTCAATGAATCTTTTCCAATAGCCACCTGCATTGGAATCGCTGCTATCAAATGTAAAAATACATCGCTAACATTTCAATTGTTGGGGAATGAGATGCTAGATAACATTTTCACGAGACAGTTTTTTTTTTTTTTTTGTAATAGCGGTTCCCATCGCCTTTTCCTCAACCTTTCACACACATCAAAGCACCTCCAAGTTCACATATTGTTCTTATTTTTACACTTTGTCATTTTCATTTGATGGTGATGGCGACGATGATGGTGAATATTATCATTGTTTTTATTATTGTTGTTTTGATTGTTGTTTTTTATTATTATTATTATTCGCAAGTGGATCCAAGCGTGACATCAACTACGGCTTTCTTAGTTTTCGCCGAAACAGAGAAAACTAATTTTTTCGTGTGTTCTAGATTACTTTTATAATACATGTGATTAAAGATTTTATACTTCTGTTTACTTGTTATGTTTGTGTATTCTAAGTATTTTTATTTTTGTTTATTCATTCCTCTGGAGCTAATGTTATCGCCTGTCACCAATGCAGTGAGGATTGGGTGTCCTGGGTTCAGACCTCGTCTCGGGCATGCTGTTCTTTCTATGCATGTGGCACATGTTTACAGGCCCGGCTTGCATTACCGAAAATACTGATTCTCTCTCCGTACTTCTCTGTCTGCCATTATCTCTATTCATCATCAGGTTTGCTTCCTCCTTCCCTCTATCTCTCTTTCTTTATGTGTTTACGAACTTTCGCACATGTGAAGACATTTGACATCATGGTGTTAACCCCGTGCACGATGCCAGACATACACACGCATTCAAAGACAGACATAAAGTCGCATTTATGAAATCCTCCCCAGCTTGAAATTGTGGAGGCAGGCTGTCAGAGGGCGCGGCCCCCATGTCTATGATTTCAATCCGATATACACCCGGGGTCAAGCGAGCCGCAGGGTAAGACAATGGCCTCCCACATTCGAAAGCCTGTGGAGAAATTAAGCAAACACAGGAAGGTGTGAAAGATTATTTCCCCTCTAATGGATAGGCTGTGATTAAAAAAAAAAAAAGGTGATGGATGTGTTTGGAGAAAACAAGGGGACAATATCTGGTGCCACATTAGAGTTGTCGCCCGCCGTGGTTCCAGATACTGTCCGTTGAGAGGGTCTGACAGAGCCCCGTTACTCGGCGTAAGCAATGCGTGACTCTCGGCGAGTTGACGAACAATCGGACTATTGAGGAAGGGGACGTGTCAGTGGGTATTATCACAGAATCACGTGTCAGCATTGATGTTCCTGTAAACAGAATGAAAAAAAAAAGAGAAAAACGAGCCTGACAAATGCGTACCACGTGGAGGCCACGCTAAGTGTTTACCAAAATTTGACTTCGCTTTTACGAGCAGAGAGAAGGAAATGAGTCCGCTGACAGTAATGCTTTCTTTGACGGTTTCTGCGGAGAACGTGCGTTCCCGTGAGTCTGTTGTGGACCAAGAATTATGTCTTCTTTCTTTTCAGCATCCCACACTCTTGTCCAAAGTCTTCCACTATCCGTCTTCTCGTCAGTGGACGCGCGGTAGGTATGAGCAGAGATTTGCGGGTATGGCCTCTGCAGCAGCAGCAGCAGCAACAACAACAGCAACAAAATAAATAAAAAACTAGTAAAGAAATTTTGTTTTTAATGCTGTCATAAATTCCGCTTGTATTCAATATGAGACTTTTTCCCTCGCAGCCTCACATCTTAACATAATTGCACGAAGTCGTCCGTTGATGTTAGGATGTATTCTGTTCCTTGTCATCAGGCTTCCGAAATTTCCCTATAACCCATTGTCTTGGCAAATGTACTGGCAAAGCATTGGCAAACATCTGAGGTCAGCTCGGCATGCTGACAAATTTTTTAATTATCAGGAAGATTGGCATCCAAACCACTGACTCCCCACGACCTTCACATGCAACTCTGTCAAACATTCGACACTTGCCAAGTTAGTTCTTTCGTAAAATTGTGTTTTACTAGCAACTCTGGGGTGAGGCGGAGATGATGTGATAAAATCTTAGATGTATATGACGGGTATATATGCTTAATAGTGTAAAATAATATGAGCCGACATGATCCACAAACTCCAGGAGAAAGATGAGATTTAAATCTTAGGTCATGCACTCCAGTGTTTTTTCTATAATTAAACTGTTTTGCGGGATCTGTTCTACAAGTCTCCTAAGACTTTTGGTGAACACCTTTATTGGTTTTTTTTTTATCTGTTCGACTCTTTTGTCTCTCTTTCTTTTAATTTATGAATTTATATCTTTATTTCTGAGATCACTCAGAGTGAGGAAGTAAGAAATGGGGATAGAGAGAGAGAGGGGGGGAGAAGCCGACGAAGAAAGAATGCTAAACTCATTAACGGACAACCAAAGTCATCGTCTCCATCTGCACGCCCTGAAGTCCTCCGTCTAGGACTTGAAGGCGAGTTATGGCCCTTCCACCCTCGTCACCACACGTCTCGTTGAACTTTTGAACGTGCAAAGTGGCCGTGTAAACGCCGCTGATAGACGGGGTATGTCTTGTATCTCGCGCGGCTAACAGGTCACGTGACGGCTCCCTGATAACCTCTCTTATCGCTGTGGAGGGTGTCAGGGACGTCATGCAACACACTTGCAGGCGCGTGGGAGACTGGGCATGCGCACACGGCAGGCAGCTAGGATCGTGCACATGTGCGCACAGGAGCGAACGCACGCACGCACGTCAGATCCACAATTTTGGCTTTTATGGTTACATCAAACGTTCGCACACGCACACACACATGTGAATGAGTGAGAGAAGAGAGAGAGGGTGGTAGCACGTACACGTACACACACATGTGAATGAGTGTGAGAGAAGAGAGAGGGGTGGATAGCACACATACACGGAAGCATAAACGCAGGCCCGGGTACTCATAAGGGAGGTCACTTCCGTGACAAACGTCAATTCTCAGAGTTACTGCTTCCGCGCTGACGTCACGTGGAACTCTCGACTTTGTCATTCTCGTGTGAAAAGTGCGAATGAGCGAGAGAGCAAGGGAGAAGCCTCGGTGTGATCTAGGGACAGTTGTTGGCGAAGTGGCAGGACGATATGATTCATTAGTTTCCAAGCTGTTTCGCAGCTAGGTGTAACGCGGTGTCACAGACTTTGACCAAAAATTACAATCAGGCCTGATCTCTCCCCCTCATCCCCCCATCCATCCACCCACCCACCCACACACACACCCTCCCTACAACATCCACAATATCTCCTTCCCTTTCTCTTTTCCCCGCCTTCCCCCTTCGTCAGCTAAATTCCCATAATGCTCTCCCTGCCTCTAAACCGTCTTCTCCGTTGCCGTCATAGCGCTGGGCCTGGCAAGATGTAGCGATTGGAGGATCTGAGAGGCGCCCCCTGTCATCAAAGCTTCACTAACTGCGCTTCGTCACTGTCACAGATAAGGGCAGCTACCCCTGCAAGGCCGCGCCATCAAAGAGTAGCTCATTACAATAATGCAAATATTATGCAGCTGTTAAGATCGAAATCGCGAATCTGCCATTATTTCACTTTCAAACAATTGGAAACACAAGCTTCAAATATTTCTGACTGCAAGAGCCACAACAAGAGAAACGATCGAATGAACGACTAATCAGGTGAAGGAGGAAGAGAGGAGGGAGATGACGGGAGGGGAAGAGGTGGGAGGGGTGGCGAGGGGTTCGAGCATAGACAAGGAGTTTAAGAAGCAGTTTGCTGACTAGCGATGGAAGCAAACAATGAGAAAGCTTGCAGTTAAAACCGCAAACACTAAGTGCACACTTTGTTTTGTTTTTTTCTCCGGAACCGTTATTGCGCCCATCTGTTCAGCTCGGACGCTTTGCGAGAAATGCAGCAAACTCGTGTTTTAACTTTTTCCTTTAATGGCTGCTTGCTGCAATAATAAATGAGCATTTTGCCAAAACCGCAGAAACCGAGAGCGCCTCCCAGCAAGCCATGCAGCTGCCCTTTATGGCGAAAGCTATGATAATAATGTTAATTTGATCAAGAGGAGTGATTAAAGGTAAAAAAAAAAAAAAAGCAAAATTCGGCATCACGAACATAAACCATTAACCAAATTTGTTCTCTCTATTTCTCTCTCTCTCTGGCAGAACATTTATTTTCCATAAAAACCTACTTTTAATTTTCCGATTTTATTCAGAACTTTAAATATTAAAAAAAGTATGTATCATCATCATCCTCCTCTCGTCGTCGTCGTCGACAAAATAAGTAACTTTACAAGAACATGCGATGATGAGCATTACTATTTTTTAAAACTCAAATACTTAAAAGCTTGCTTGTCGTTCTGTCTGTCTCTCTAAATTGTAGAGTTGTTTATTTATTTATATTTTGTAAACAACCTTGGAGATCACCTGTCTTCTTCGCGGCTTTATTAAACAGCAGAGTTCTTTGCTGAACTCTTCAGCTTTTCTTCCTTTTCTCCCTTCCCCATCCCAACCCGTGAATTATCAATACGAAAACAAGATATACAGGAGAGCTTCACTCAGGGTGCAGGCTTTTCTTCTGCAAAATATTTGGGGCCCACCTCTTTCTGTCTTCCTGTGCTAAGACAGCATTTTATGTTAATAGTAGGCCATCTTTCTCTCCTTCTCTCCTTCTCTCTCTCTCACACACACACACGCGCATCCACACAATATTACACAACTAAACACATGCACGGATGTAGGAAATCGCTAACACACACGATAGACAAAGAGAAGGAAGAGGAGAAGGAGGAGGAAGGGAAAGGCGGAGTTTGAACAGACTGACACCACGACTGGGGGGTAAGGGAAGGGGGAGAGAGAATGAAAACTGAAAAGACGAGCAGAACGTCAGGGATTAATAAAGCCGCGAAGACGACAGGATGATCTCCCTTTACACGGGTGGTTTACAAAACAGAACTGAGAGTGTGTGTGGGGGGATGGTGGTGGCGAGGGAGTGGGGATGGAAAGGCTTATCGGCGGCCAGCATCACCAGCAAGTCCGCTAATGACGTGGCTGCTCCTCCACCCAGGGAAGCGACGAGGAGAGGAGCGGCCAGGAGGAGAGCGGCCAAGTGGGCAGTTTCATGTCCTCCGCTTACAGGAGGCGCTGTGCCCACCCCGGCGCTCGACCCACCAGATGGCTTGTTTTTGCGGAACCATAACCGTTATTTAATGCCCAGACAGTATCGCACGATGTCTGCGGCTGGGAGGGACATTTGGAGGGGTAGGGGCGAGACAGAGAGAGAGAGACAGAGACAGAGAGAGATCCAGGCAGAAGTTATGACTATCTATGACAGATGAACGGACTGACTGAAGCACAGACTCAGATAGAAACACAGAAAAAAGACAAGTAAAAGAAAAAGATTTATTTTGTAATTGAATCCATCATCGAGATATTTTTTCAGCTGGTCTCCCATGTGTCTGTGTGTGAGCGTGTTTCATAAATCAAATCCAGGTCAGTGATCTCTTTAACTGTTCCTTAAATAACACATTTTACTTTTAAACATTTCCTATTTTTAAAATACTCTACTGTAAAGGAAGAACTCTAGGAAAAAAGAAAGAAAGAAAATTGTCTGTAATTAAACATAAAGAGAAGAAGATTTGTACATTTTCTAGTAATAGTGCCACAGCCTCGTTCTGGACACTTGAAGTTTGATTACCTCACCCGTCTTGAACCTCGTTTCCGAGTTGGGATGACAAACTGTAATGATCAATCCTCCTTATCGGAAACACATTACAAGGTCACATTCTTCCTCTCCGACTCTTCACTGTCTCTCCAAATCATCGGAATGATTCTTCTTCTTTTTTTTCTATCTTTCCATTTTCTCTTGATTGTTTGTATGCTAGACATTATTTCAATCTGTATTTGACATCGGAGCGACTTATACCACACCTGACAGAATAATTAGAAGTCCATTATGGTCTGTGTCAAGATTTTATTATGAAAGTATCAGTCAGTATCAATGAGTAAAGAGAATAGGTATCTCATCCCACACGCTGTTTTTTTTTTTTTTTTTTTTTTTTTTTTTTGTCTGTATGTTTGTTGTTGGTTTTTTTTGTTGTTTGTTTTTTGTTTTGTTTTGTTTTGTTTTTGTTTGGGTTTTTTTTCGATTTATGCTCTCTTGATCACTGTCTCTACTTTCCTCCATCTCTCCATCCCTCCGCCCCTTCTTTCCCCTCCCACACCATCCCTGTCTCGTTACTGTTTCTTCGGGGGCCTGGGTGTCCCACAGGGAGACACTTTTTACATGCCTGACCAGTCGTGAAATTTGCTGCTGAAGACACAAGGATGGTGCACGGTGTTTGATGCCGTCCCGCCTGCAGTGGCAATGGGAGGTTTTGTTGGCGATTTACACGGATGAGGAAAGCTGTATGAGGCTCCTGCGACAAACGGACTCAAGACGAACACAAGACGAACTCTTGTGAGGGCTGCCGCCAATCTGGCACTCGACTGACTGGAACCACCTCTCGGGTTATTTTTCTCCCCCTGTTCAGGGATTTGAGGAATAGTTGGAGTTAATTTGATTCTTGTTAGACTCCAATGTGAAAGTGTTAACGAGTTCCAGAATAATTTCGAATGACTATTACTAATTAATAAATAGGAGGTGAAAGGTGAGAACAAGGAATTGGATAAAGAATTTGACTTGTGGGAGTCTAAAATACATTGTAAGGAGATTAATATTATCAGAACTTGGCACAGAAGCTCTGTGTGCATGAAAGATTTTAACAGATACATTTAAGCCCTCTTCCTACATCGCAAATAAACTCGAGCCCATTGGTAGACATATATATATAGACACAAATAATATACAGACACATATAAACAGGTGCCTCGGTCTTATGGAGATACGAGTATATTGCATTCAAGTCAAAGCTAATTATAAAAGTATATATATGTAGGAAGCAAATATTAATAAAATACAACAAACGTTCTTTGATAATTATTTATTACTAATTTGTTAGTTTAAAATGTTTGCTAATTAAATTACCAGAATATTTCAAATTGGAAAAAAATAGTTTATATGTCGAAAGAAGCAAACATCTTTTAATATTCTGGATTGAACTTAAAGGAATGAACTCTATGAACTCTATTTGTTAATTTGGAAGTCGCATAACCGTGGACGGACCTGCTCCACCCGCCTGCTAAACTAGGAGGCTGGCTAGCCCCTTACCGGGTGTTGCTGGCTGCAGCAGTTTATTGTCGATGACCAGTTCACCTCGTCCCCGGGTGGCGGAAAGCTGGCAGCCAGGCGATGGTCTGGAGTGAAGTGATCATCAATAACTCTCTTGCTGCCCCAACAAAGGCCATCCACCCGCTTATTGTTGCAGTGTTCGGGTGCCTCAAAGACCCGCTACACTCCTGCGGGCGCTAAAATGGACAAAAACAAGGGCTGCGGGAGGACAGCAGAAAGCCCCGGGATTTAGAAAAGCAAGTGATGACAGCGCCGTCAACAAACGCTATGAGTGTCTTTTAAAAACTAATTGAGAGCACAAGTGAGCTAGCATGGGAGAGAGAGAGAGAGAAAGAAAGAGAGAAAGAAGAGTCAGAGAAAAAAAATAGAATCGATAATAGCCTGAAAGAAGGAGGAGGCACAGTCGGACTTAACCGAGGTTTAAATTTCGATGTAAAGACCAAAGGCGGGTCTTCATCGGCAGACAACGAGCAACAATGAGGTTCTGACACCAGACTTAAAGGCTGTCACCCTAAAAGAACTTTACAAATCCCGTTAACACTGCTTATGGTCACAACTTGTGACAAGACCTGTCAACGGGTTGTAAAAGCCCCTCACCTCTCCTCCCTGCCTGCGTCTGAAGACATTGTCCCTGGCGCTCGAGATCAAAGGTTTCCGCTCTCAACTTGTTTTATTTCTTTTTTTTTTTTGTGTTTTGTTTTGTTTTGGTTTTTTTTTTTTTTTTTTGTTCTTTATTTTTTGTTTGGTTTTTTTTGTATTTGTTTTGTTTTGGTTTTTTTGTTCTTTTTTTGTTTTTTGTGTTTTTGTTTTGGTTTTTTTGCGTGGTGGAAGATTTGTACAGACCAGCTCTGTTACTCAAACATGTCCCCACGATTGTCATGCGAACGCAGGGGACATCTTGTCTCGCTGGCCTGTCAGGGAAATGACAACTGCATCGCACATCAAAGAATGTAGGGTCCAAATTTTGTAACGAAAACTCTAGAAGAGAATTTTGAAGTGTTTGAAATATGCTCATGTCAATGAGTTGTATTGTATTGTTTCGCCGGGCTGTTCATTTCTCCTGCTTCCAACAATTCCGCCATCAACATCATTAAACAGTTACTGTAACACACCCAGCCTCATCCTCAAACAAATCCCTACAGTGTTCTGAGGTGCTTTTCCTCTGCTGAACGATTTAATACCTGCGGGTGCAGGGGTGGGATTAACATGATTTTGGTGAAATTGCTATAATTGCATTGATAAATCTGCTGCAACATTAGTCGCAAAGAATCATCATCATCAGTACCATACCTCATTGTATTCGTTATCATTATCGTTATCATTAATTACCTTTTGACGATGGTCTCTAAATCACTGACGAGGGCTTGGGAGACTTTTTTTCAAGAGACAAAAAGACTCTCTGATGCGAGCTTTGAGAGGATGAAAAAGCAGGAAAGAGGAGGGAACTCCAGACGAGGTCAGTCTTCAAGTACTGTCCCTTGATGTGTATTTTCCTACGGTCTGAAAGCCTGCCCTGCACTTACCCAACTACTGAAAACCCATTGTGGCGGTGACACAATATTTCGGGCCGTTCTCATAAACAGTTTTCAGGGACCAAGTGCATTAAAACGGGTTGGCTCCAAAATTAATTGCATCCTAAACAGCCGAGCACTTCAAAGCAGACGCATGAAAGAGCCTGCAAGGAGTTAGGGCTTGTGGGGGGCTGGTGAGGGAGCACTGAAACGCTCAGTTGATGTGTACAGAAGGATTTCGTTCATGTGTTTGTGGCGACCAGCCCCGAGAGTGTTTGTAAACAACTTTAAGCACTGGCTAATGAAAATGTCATTGAGAGCATTTAGAACTTGTGTTAAAGGAGGCAGGCGTTAGAACCGGCCGTTCAAGTTCAGCAAAACAGAGTCCAGCTGGATTTCTCAGACAAGATCCCTCTTTTTTTGGTCAAAACTCGTGTTTTTTAACCAACCGACTTATTTTTCTAATCGAGAGTTGGGGTATGGGGTGAGTGAAACCCATGGAATTTTTTTCAACAAGGGATGCTTGTTTCGTGGAAGTATGCACTTATACCCTTTCTCTATTCATCATTTTTCTTGGTCTCAAGCATCGCAGGCAGGTCGGCTCCCAGGTTAACACACAAGTGACGTCAGGAGAGAAGGATGGCCATGTTTCGCACCGTTACGGTTCCACGCCTGTCTGGCAGGAACTGGTCACGTGGGACTTCGACATTCCACAGGCTGTTGTCTCGGGTTCCCAGGCAAACGTGTCGGGGTCCCAGACTATTTAACGTCGCTCTCGCTGCATGCCAACGGTCGTCGGGATAAAAATACCAGCGAAAATTGTTTTTAAGTCTTTTCAGGCTTTGCTTCTCAAGAATGTGTAGACGATGGCGAAGGAGAAAAGTAGAGAGGGAGGTATGGAGAACGGGAGAAAAAGAGAGAGATACTGTTACCCAATCGAGCCGCTTGTAGGAGTTTATAGAAAGGTTTTATTTTACCTGCAAAAAGAAAGATACTCCGCCAAGACAAACACGGTATGGAAGGGGAAAAAACTCTCCCACAATGTATCCACACAGCTCTGCACAATCCGAACCACAACAAGCATACAAAGACCTGTTCAAACCTCGGGTTTGTGTTTATTTTTCTGCCGTAACACCACCTCGCCCCGATAGTCTCCCTTTTCTTTATCACGGCGCGCGGGGAGGCCACCCCCGAGTCAGGCGACATAAAGATGTCAGAAGGAACACTTTTGCGGTTCTCAAACCTTCGCACATCCACCTTATCGCCGTCTTCTCTTCTTAATTTGCAAGTCCTGATCTTGGTTCGAAAGCAGCACGCCTTAAATACTTGATGCAGTGTAGGCCCAGGCTTTTTTTTTTCTGGGCGTTGGGTTGCCAAGTCTTGCACCAGTTACTTCCCCTTTTATGTTCCGGTAATCCTTCGTCGTGTATCGGGTGAGTTATCACCCCTTGCAGGAGAAAATTTGAAAACATTAAAGCGACCGTGTGAATCTGTCTTTCAATCTGTGTGTGACGGTAGCTTGTCGCTGACATCTTCCACCTTCTTCATCCTTCTTCATCCCTTCCCCTGCGTCCCACCTCCATCCGGCCTCGCAGAAAGAATCGTGTGCACGAAGATAAACAAATTACACCAGTCACTTACTTTGCTTCCACATATCTGAAGGATGAATCTTTATACCTTCCGTGTATCTTGCACTCGTGGCCGTCTTCGGTGTTCAATCTGAGTGTCGAAATAAAATCTCAGGATTGTCAGGATTGAGAGGATTGTTAGGATTGATGGGATTATTAGGACTGTCAGATTCATTTACGTATCTGAAGCTCCACGTGGATTTTTAACAATGGAGGATGAACGAGTGAAACCTGAGTAAAGTACATCACACATTCCGACATCTGAAATTATAAATACTCATTATGATAATTATCCCTAGAGATAGAAATATGAAAAACATATCAGTGCTCACTGAAACAAACAAGACTGAAATAAGCCCTATATAGATAGAAACAGACAGTATAAAACAAATAAGACTGAAATATATCTGTATCCACTGACAGAGACAATATGAAACAAGACTGAAATAGACCCTCTATACTTAAACAGAAAGTATTAAAAAGTAAGACTGAAATATATCTGAAATATATACTGAAACAGTATATACTGAAACAAGCCTGAAACAGACCAGTCTACACTGAAGCATTCAAGTGTACGATGACTGAACCAGAGCGACACGCTTACACTGAACAAAAAGAACAAATATACAGCACCTTAAATTTGAACTCACAGACCCTTCCAGAAATACCACCAGTGTCAAGAAGAGACGGACAAACCAAAACCCAACTCCCCAGTGGAGTCCACCTGAAAAATCAGAAGCTCAAAAGAGCGGAAGGCAAGAAAGGGGGAAAAAAAAGAGGAGACAGAACAAAACATTTTCGGCGGACAAGATTAACTTAATGGGAAAATCTTGCCTGCAACGAACTGTGATGAACAAGGTGAGTATGGGCCGTGGCGGCAGTAAGTAAGGGAGATAGTGCCTACAGCCCCTATCTGCCATGTTGCACGCTGGCCGCCAGACCGAGATGGGAGGTCTCCGATAAGCTAAATTGTTTCGAACTTGCCAGACAGCCTCAAATAGAGATACGCTACTTTCCTTTTAAATGAAACTGTTTATAAGCGGGGCTTCTCAGTTCCCCTCCCTCCTTCCTTCCTTCCCGATTCTCCTCCCTCCCTCCAGCGAGTAAAAAGGTTTCCTCCCTTGCCGGAACTCTCCCCAGAGGCGTTAAACTGCGGTTGACCCGAAAACGCTGAGAGTGAAATGTGTCAACCACCGACACACGTGTCTCTCGCCGCATCCTACAGAGTGGTAAATGATAAGATTATCTTTGTATTAACGATAATCTTTGACTCATAGAAGGACAGAGAAACGGTTTTGCTCGGTGCCGTGAATCAGGCGGTGTGTGGGTCTCTACACATGTGTTCGTGAACTTGCACGCACATTTTTGTGATGTTCGTGTGTGTGTTTGTGGATGAACGTGGGTTGTATATGCGTATCATCGTGTCTGAGTGTTAAAAAACAGGATATAAACTCTTTAAAAAGAAAAACAATGAAAAGTTAAGCTTATTGTATATTGCAATGATAATACTTTCTCTCTATCTCTCCCTCTCTCTATCTCTGTCTGTCTCTCTCTCACTCAACCCCTCCAATCTCTCTCGTAATAATTAAAACAAGGGTAGGTTTACGAGCTACGATGGCGACAAACGAACAGTAAAAGAACTCTCCACCCGGGAGTCGCTCCTTGATCCTTCAAAGCGTCTGGCACCTGGTGGCCGCTCTCTTCCTCTCTCCGCGCCTGTCAGTCACGCACCACTGAGCACAGCACTTCAAACGGTCCTGGCACGGGTTGCAGCTGAGCTGCAAATGACACCCACCGCTCTACCCGAAGCTCGGCGCGCCGCCAGTCCTTCTAGTGCCAGTCTCTCTCATCATCCCCACCTCTGTCGGGTGGTAATTACGAGCAAATACCCGCCCAATCAAGAGCCAGTAAAACATAGCAGCCACCCAGCCTTGCGAAACGAAGGTTCCTACCTATCGACGGTTATCTGCAACTGCAAACATTCGCCCATGGGATGAGAGGGTGGGCAAGAGGAGGCCATTAAACGGAGTCCCTGCAGTAGCTGACAAAGAACCGTCACGGTCCACTGATTACCGTTTACATCAGCAAAATGGCCATCAACGTTAGGCAAAGGGGAGGGAAGAAACAACACCCAACAAAAACACACACAAACAAACAAATAAAAAGGAGAAAAGGGACCCATCGCCGACTGGTGTAAACTGTATCAAAGGTTGTTGGCGAACACAGCCCCACTCTTGCTGTTTGAGAAAGGAGTGTCGTAAAACGACGGCAGCCACTTTGCAGCTTTCGTCAAAATGGCCTTTGTTCCTCGGGATGGAGTGGAACGTCTGTGCGCAGTGTTCAGTTGTGCTTCTGGCAATAAAAGCACCCGAGTCCTCAATGTCAATATTAATCGCTTACAGTTGGAACCGAGTCTTGCTGTGAAAATGTGTTTGGCTGGGGGAAGGTTGGTGGGGTGGAGGCTGTTGGAGTGTTGTTGGGGGGCATCGGAGCGGGGTGGATGAGCGTCAGAGTTTAAGATGAAAGATTCAAGGTTGGTAAACTTTCCCTGATGTAGATACGAGTACACAAACTCATGGATAGACGGGTACCCGTACACATTTCCCACCAAGTCTTTACGGAGACTTTTAGGTCGGGGCTGGCACGTGAAGTTCGCTGGTTAATTGATGTATCTCGTTCTCCTTCCAATTGTTGCATCGCGATGATGGCGCCGAGGATGACGACGATGATGACTGAAATTTTTAGCATCTGACAACTGGACACAAGTACAAAAACTCTCAAATGAGACAGGTAAACGATGCTGCCAAATCATTACCTACCTTCTTACTGTCTGTCATTATACTTCCGTCAAAGTACAGAAGGAGAAAGGAAGGAGAAAGGAAGACCTGCGTCCATGTGTTACACGAGGAAAGAAATGTAAGATCCAATAAACCTTATTCTTTCACCTGTTATGATCATCGAGATATTTTGAATGTACATGATATCAGCTATCACAATAAAATTCAACATATATTCAATGAAAAAGTTTCTGATTCCACATCTAGACATCCAAAAGGCAAATTTATTTATCCTCTCGTTGATTAAAGAGTCCATTTTCAGAGCAATCCCTCCATCTTGAGTCCGCCAAACCATCGCTCCTCATCACAGCGATTACATCAGACTTGTCGCCCTTTGAGCACATTTACCTGACAGATACCGGCGACATCAAAAGGAGGAAAGGATGGGGGCGACTGAGGCTCCGTGGCGTCCTACTCGCCCCAAGACCAGGACCAGGGACGAAGATCAAAGCAAAGGACTGTCCCCTAGCACCCAGCCCTTGGGACTAGGTGTCGCATGCTTCCCACCTGAGGCTACCTGTGTCGTCTGATGTTGTTCCGACACGAGCAAGGGGAACCATATAAACATGATGGGATGTAGGTCCTTTTCTTCCGGCGACACACACACTAATGTAGTAACCCAAGCCGATATGACCTCCCCAAACACCATTTAACCCCGTTGGTCAAGTATATCTTTCCAGTGAAGGAAGAATACGCATATTTCTCTCAACATTTACATGCGAAATGGGCAGGATTCTCTCCCCTGGAAAATGCAGGACTACACCGAATACAAATAATACATCTACACCACAAATGGCCGAAACATGCCAACCATGCCAAGTATTCCAAGTATGATAAACATGCCAAGTATGCCAAACATTTATTAGTCACATTAACGGGATGATCTTAGCTTTTTTAAAACTGATGTTAGCTTCTCCGTATAATTACAATAATTATTCAAAAACGAAATTAGGAGGAGCGGAGAATTGCCGTAGGAATTGTGTAATTTTGGCTTCATGGTGTAACTGTCAATTTATGCAACCACAACTGTCAACATAAGTGTCAATAATACCCTCGTGACTGTCAGTGCAGTGGGACTAAGCAGGACTCAGTCGGGTGGTCAACACAGTTAGCATCATTGTCGATGGTATCGCCAGTTTTGGCAGCTTCCTCAACATAATTGTCAGGAGTATAAGCATCACTGGCAGCTGGAGACATTATTTCCACGTGATACCCAGCGCGCGTGGACATCACGTGCCCCGTTTCCAGTTTTCAGCAATAAGAGCGTGAGAAGAGGGAGGGTGGTGAGGGGGGTAGTGAGGGAGGGGACGAGAGCGAAAGAGAGAGAAGAGGGAGGTAATAATGATAGGATCAGTACTCAATGGTTACTTGACGCCATCTTGCATACGGGTCTTTGTTGTAAGCGCAGAAGCATGTCCACTCTCAGTTACCAGCTGATGATGTGGACGTTGAGGTCCATCTGACGTTTCCATTCACCACGTGTTTACTGCCGTTGTCGG